>NW_017891105.1:0-25211 GCF_001540865.1 Ananas comosus
TTCGCGTGGACCGTCGAAGGGGGAGGCGACATGCCCTCCACATGAGATGATTTTTCGCGACGCTATTGTCATGTTGTATACATCTTAAGGTACAAAACAGAAATCCAAAAAGAGAAGAACATTAAGTGTAGAAGAACTCTTACTTCTTTATGATGTATCCTACCTTTTTATCCAACAGAAGTTGAGAGAAAAAGGTGGAAAAGAAGCTCCAGAGTTCAGTAGCTGTTATCATGCATTCCTTGTGTGTTCATGTATTTCCAGTACATGTGTTTCCAGATTCTTCATGAAATTTTATGTGGGTGTGACATGTTCATTTAACAGAAGAATTTATTCTCTTTGGAGCTTGAAGTTTATAAATTGAAGAATAATATAGGAAATATTGAGAAGTGAGTTATATTGATGCATTCATGTTGTTGCGAAAAAATCACTTCAAAAAATGATGTAGTAAAATGATCTGCGTATCTCTTAAGCAAATAAAACAACGTGCCAAACAAGATATTCATGCATTTTCGAGCACCCTAGATTCATAATGAAGCTAAACTAGATAAAACTTCAATATACAAGCCAAACCACATACAAGAAAATCCCATTAAAGTTAACAATAAAACCGACTTCCGATACGTAATTATGGAAAAACACAGGACAGCTGAATCAACCTAAATTCTACCAATAAGAACAGTAACTAACAACAATTTTGTCGTTGTAAGAGATTTGGTGATGAAGAAAAAAAGAAGAAGAAGAGATCATACAAATGTAGATTGCTTTTGCTCCAATATTCAGATAACCATTCCTAGCCATACCACATTGCGACAATCAGTTCTCAGAATTATGGTTAGAATTCTCAAACAGCCAAACCAGTGGATTAAACAAGCTCTGTATAGGTAGGTAATTAGGAGTATGATGACTCCTCATGCTAGCATAAAATGATGGATATAGATCATTAGTCACATCTAGAGAGGCGAAAACTCACAGAGCTCTTAACACTGGCTAACCATCAATGAAATGAATCACTGAAGAAGCGGTGACTCTGCAAAATAACGAAAAGAGTATCCCAATCAACTACAAACCAACAGCTATATAGAACTCAAACAAAATGCAAGATACCTATGAATCCTTCAGCGTTGCAGCTGCCTCCTCGCCATTGCGGGGGTTTTCTTCGGTATGTAAACCTTGTAGCTCACCTACATGACAGATCAAGTATATCACAATTTGGGATGTGGGAAAAGAAGCAGCATATTAACAACATGGAGAACCGTGACTCACCTGCACCATTTCTCCGTCGTGCATTCTAGAAAATGTCTTCTGCTCAAACTGAGAGCCAGTTGTATCTTCCACAACAGCTTCGTTTCCGACCTTAGTCACAACTGATGCCGATGTGCCTGAAGCAGACCCTTCAAGCGTTTTGCCGATATTGCTCCCATGCTCAGCAGTAGCAGTCTTATTATGAAGGATTTGATCTTTGGCCACCGTGGTTTGCTCGGAAGGCATTTGATTGTTGTCCCCTTCAAGCCTCTTCAATTGATTTAAAGCATCGGGAGCTTCATTAGTCTGATCAATAGGTTCGAGATTCTCACTATTATCACAGGGACATATTATCGAGGCACCCCCATCACCACCTTTGTTCTCTGTGGGTATGCTCACTACTGATCTAACTCTAGGTCTAGTCAGGCCACTTCCACCTTGAATGCTTCCTTGCCTTTGAAAAGAAGCAATGGAACTAATTTTAGCATCTTTCGCATCAACTACTACGCCAACATCCTTATGATCTCCACTCGATCTTTGCGCAGGAACCCCGCCTCGGAACTTTTTGAAATTCTCCAATGCCTTCTGTCTTAATACCAACTCCAAATCGTCGGCCTCCAAATTTTCAGAACTAACTGCGATGTTGCTCTTTTCGCTAGCAAGAACAATACCAACACCATCAACATTCTCAGTAGGCTCAGTTTCAATATTTTTAGATACCATCTCCTTCTCGCTCTTTTTCCCATCAAAACCCTCATTACTCTGCGTGGAAGGGAAATCGTCGTAAGCCTGAATTATCTTATCCCTCTCCTCATCCTTCGCATCATTTACCCCTGATTCCGATCTAACCCTTCTCGCCCGATCACTCTCTTCCTTGTATCTTCTCTCATCAGTATGGGTTCTGCTAGGGCTTCTTGAACAAGTTGAGCAGCTCGGCGACCTCTTTGACGCTTTTCGGCTTCGACCCCTCTTCTTCTCCTTCTCCCTACCCCTAGACCTACTTCTCGGCCTAACCTTAGCCCTCCGATACCTCTCGGGAGACGAACTAACACTCCGGCTACGGCATGTGGAGCAACTCCTACTCGAATAACTACTTACAGAAGAAGAAGAAGGAGCAGGAGGAGGAGAAGAATACCGAGACCGCCGGGGGGCGGCTCTCTTCCGACCGGGCCTCTTCGGCTCTTTCCGGCGACCGTCGCCGGGATTCTTGTCGCGGCCACCGGAGATCCTACGGCGGCGGCGGCGGCGGTCGTCGTCGCCGGAGGAGGAGGCGGAGTCGCGGCGGCGGCGCCGCCGCTTGCTGGATTTCGCGGGCTTCTTGCTCCTGCTCCGATCCTGCAGGGGAATGGCGATGAGAATCGCGGATTCAGGGTTTCGAATCGGCGAAGAGAGTAGGGTTTAGTGAGATCGGCGACCTCGTCGTCGGAGCTCCGGCTCCGCTTTAGGGTTTTGGTCTTCATCCGGGGAGTAGGGAACCTGCAAAGGTAGAGAGAGAGAGAGAGAGAGAGATAGAGAGAGAGAGAGAGGGTTTTACCGTGAGGAGGTGATCGGATGAGAGAGAAGCGCAGGGTTGGGCGAGACGACTCAATAAAAAGTCGATCGAAATGAGATTCATAAATGGTGAGTTAACGAGCGAACTAGAAAATTAATAAAAAATAAAATAAAATAAAATAAAATATACATATTATTTTGAATTTACTGTCCAATCTTTCACAATTTTAATTTTTAATTTTTAATTTTTTAATTTATTTGAGTTAAATAATTTGGTGACTTTGCATATAGAAAACTTAAATTAATTAATTATTTTAATTTTGAATAAATTTACAGTTACATAAATTATATAAAATATACTAACTAGGTCCATAAATAGTTCTGTAAAAATAAATGACGTATTCAAGTTTTGAAGTTAAAATGTTACTAATTAGTTCGCATGAAATAAATTAAAAAATTATATACTAAATTAGAATTTTTAAAGGTTAGGTGATCAAATCCAAAAAGATGACAAGTGAAGTAAAAGCCATAGGAAATTTATCTGAACTAAAGACCATTTTGAATTGTCTATTTGATCTTTTAAAATTTAAATTTTACTATTTATTTATTTGATTTGAGTCGGTCGGTAATATTTTGACTTCAAATTTTAAGTAAATTATTTATTTTCATAAATTTATATTTATGAAAATTATATGAAGTGCACTAACTAAATCTATAAAAATAAACACATAATTTAAAATTTATAATTGGAGTGTTATTGACCGATTTAAATTAAATAAATTGTAAGGTGGGAAAATAAAATCAAAATTGTGCAAGTTAGAGAGCCAATTAGAAATAGAATATAGTTCAAATAAATTATGTATGTTTTTACCCCAAAAAAGAAAACACAGAACTGGGCCTTTTATTGGACCGGGTTAGCTTTATTGGTCTGGAGATTGATCTGGCCCATGATTACGGATCGGGCCGTAGACGCCTAGTACTAAAAACTCAGGTTAAGTTGAAGTTTCAATGATTTTTTTTTTTTTTTTGCGAAATTATAAAAAAATCCTATGTTAAAATCTACTTTTTACTTTTCCTCCTATCAATTAAAAATTTATACTTTTGGGACCCGTCATTCCGTTAAAATTTCACTTATATTTTATTATTATATACTTTTTTATACCTAAAGTATTTTAAAATTTTCATCTCAAATCTTCTCTCCTCACCAACTTCCTTGGCCGCGTCGTCTTGCTCTCACCCATCCCTTTGTCCGTGCCTATACACACGCCCTCATGCTCTTCTGCGGACTTGCTCTTGCTAACCTCTCCGTCCATGACTATCCCGATCTCCTTTCTACAGCCGCCGAAATGAAGAGGCGGCAAGGTGCTAAGGAGCGGGAGAGCAAATGGAGAAAATTTAGAGTCGAGAGAGACATAGAGGATCGAGGATGGGAGGCTTAAGATGAACATGGTTAAGGAGGAGCCAAAGAGGATGGAAGCCAATTTGTTTATTTTGTTATTAGAATTAGCACCGTACTTTTTATAAATATATTTTATTTTTTTTAAAAAAATAAAAATATATATATTTTTAAATGATTGATAGAAGAAGTAAGAAGTCAGATTTTTGACCCAAGAATTTTTTATAATTTAGCTTCTTCTTTTTTTTTAATTTTTTTTACGATTTTCTCGGTATCATCATCTTAAGAAGAAACGGTCACACGTGTGTATCTTCCAAGAGAAGGAAGTGAAGAGTTGCTCTCTCTCTCTCTCTCTCTCTATATATGTGTCGAGTCCGCTATAAAAGCCCCGGCCAAACCACCCCTCTTTTCGCGCCGCGTATAGGAGATGATCGACCCCGACGTGGCCGCGTGGATCCTCGACTTCCTCCTCCGCCAAACCCTCGACGACTCCCTCGTCCACCGCCTCATCCTCTCCCTCCCCATCCCCGCCCCCTCCCCCTCCTCCCCCCTCCACCGAACCCTAATCCTCCGCCGCCTCTCCTCCGACCTCTCCCGCCGCTCCCTCTCCCCCCGCACCCTCCACTCCCTCGAGCTCCTCTCCTCCCTCCCCCGCCCCTCCTCCGCCGCCGCACTCCGCGCCGCCTACGCCGCCGTCGCCGCCGATCTCACCGTGAAGCCCCTCAGACCGAGCTCTCGCGGCGGCGACGACGACGGCGGCGGCGGCGGCGGCGGCGAGGGAGGGGGAGAAGGGGAGTTCTACGACGCCGTGAATCGGATCTGGAACTGCCGCGTCGCGGATCTCGAGGCGGCGGCGGAGGGGGTGGAAGGGGCGGAGGCGGCGGCGGGATTGGTGTCGCCGGAGCTGAGGGCGACGAGGAGGGAGATGGAGGAAGCGGTGGTGGATGCGACGGTTAGGGCGGGTTTGGTGGCGAGGTACACGGAGGAGAGGGCGTTGCAGGCCGTTAGGGTTTATTTGGAGGAGGCGTGGAAGGAGTTGGGGCCTTCGTTTCTTGAGCTCGCCGCCGAGGCTCTTATTGGGATGGCGAAGGGGAAGGGTTTGGAAATGGAGAATCCGAACTCTTCGAAACCTAGTCCCGAAGAAGGATCTAGGTTGCTGGAGCTAGGTAAGTCTCACTTTTTCTAGTAACAATAGCTTGAATTAGATGAATAATAAGCTTTCGATGATAAACATTAAGGATATTTCGGTTTGGTATGTTAAGAATTTGACTAGTCATTCTATTCATCTATTGTTTGTTTAATTGTAGTCAATCATAGTGGAACTGTTAATAAGCGGGGAAAGGAAATCATAGAAGAGAACACACATGAGGTAGGCTTTAATCAACTTCCTTTTTAAGGTGGAATTGCTAGAATTTCTTGTTCAGAGATCACCATGCTTTCAATTTGTGGACCAATGATCACGATGCAGTACTCCAGGGTGAATCCTCCAGTCCAGAACTGCGTGATCCGAGCAGTGTTGGATGGAATAGGATGGGGAAATGTAAGAGTACAAACTTTAGATCTTTTGAGAATGCTAATGAAAGTGGAAATCGTTGCACTAAAACAATTTTGAAGTTGGATAGAGATTCTGCTGCAGAGCGGCGGCCTAGTATGATGGAGCGCAATCCAACTGCACGTACTATCGAGGTCTCAATTTTTAACATTTCAGTATCAACAAAGCCTGAGTTGATAGTATTATTATTTTGTTGCATGAGATAAAGTGTTACAGTTGTGCTGTTGGTTTACTTTGGCTCTTTAGTGCATTGTTCTTAGTTTATTTTGGTACCGAGATGTGCTTAAAACTATCTTAATATATTAATAGTGTTATTTGCATTGATGTTCTTGCCATATGATATTTTTAGCTTTTCCATATACTTTATGATTGTTGTGCTTCAATAAGTGAGATATCAGTGTGAGATGAAAGTATCTAAATCTGGCTATCTTATCAATCAATGTCAACTGTTTGTTTTTTAGGTTTTGATATGTTGATTGCATTAATTTCTAATGCAATCAATTATCTATAGTAGCCTTAACTTTGTGCAAAATTCTCATGAATAACTAGTGATAGCTCAAGATTTACGGCTCTCAAACCTAAAGAATATCTTTTTTATTTTTATTTCCATTTTTTATGTATGCTAATTATATGCAAAAAGTACTAGGACCTATGCCGACCACATAGCTAATTCGGTACCCTAGCTGCCCGGGGACATTTCCACTATTTAGAACACTTTGAGAAGCGATGAAATTAAATGTACATAATCCAACTTTTTTAAGATAAAAATAATCTAAATAAACTCTATCTTGCCTATCTCCATGTCTAACATCATAATGAAAATTTTTTTGAAGTGTTGTATTGTTGTGGAAGTTAGAAAGAATCAGCTGTTATTTACTGTTTCCTGCTCGTACGGGCTGATTGATATTCAACCGGTCTGCTGTGCTGCTGGTTCTCACCATTATCCCAAGGAACAAGTTTTTCTTTCATAGTCCTGGATTGATAGATTGCCAGTCACAATTAACCAGTGTGCCTGCTAGATGGGTTTCCAGGACTTGCATCAATTATTCTAGGAAGGCAAATCATGAGACGGTAGGATAATTATGCATTGCTTGACAGAAATGTTTGTCTAACTACACATAGTTATGTCACGGCTTACTATTTGTGGAGGCCTCACTAAGATGCCTAAGGTCTAGTTTAGGAATGATTTGCTCAAATGCACCTACTTTAGTGCATCAGACGGCTATAAAAATGGTGCTTGAAACCACCACCGAAGAAAGCAGTCTTCATATGGGGTCCTCCGGTGGTGGTCCCTGCCTCCACTTAAAGCATCGGAATAGGGAACCTCTAAAATACTTTCGGAATTTTTGGAGCCTTCGAGCATCATAAGGGTTATGTTCGGGCCACGCATTCTGAAGCTGGTTCTAAAAGGGTTTAACTCTTTTTGCATTTGCTCTCCATTATGACCATCACTTAGTTTACACTTAAAATTCACTTAAACATTAGTTCTCTTTTTACCTCTTGCTGTGACATTATTAGTTTTTTTTTTTTTTTTTTTTTTTTTTTTTTTTTTTTTTTTTTTTTTTTTTTTTTTTTTTTTTTTTTTTTTTTTTTTTTTTTTTTTTTTTTTTTTTTTTTTTTTTTTTTTTTTTTTTTTTTTTTTTTTTTTTTTTTTTTTTTTTTTTTTTTTTTTTTTTTTTTTTTTTTTTTTTTTTTTTTTTTTTTTTTTTTTTTTTTTTTTTTTTTTTTTTTTTTTTTTTTTTTTTTTTTTTTTTTTTTTTTTTTTTTTTTTTTTTTTTTTTTTTTTTTTTTTTTTTTTTTTTTTTTTTTTTTTTTTTTTTTTTTTTTTTTTTTTTTTTTTTTTTTTTTTTTTTTTTTTTTTTTTTTTTTTTTTTTTTTTTTTTTTTTTTTTTTTTTTTTTTTTTTTCTGTAGTGGGATGATTTGTTCGGATCTCCATTGCCAGCAAATCCCGTGGAGAAACCTCATGTCTCTTACCCCAAGAAAGGGAAGGATTCTTTGTTCGTCAAAGATAACAATCAGTTTATTTTACGTAAAAGAAGAAAGAAGTGGAGTTCATTGGAAGAGGAGACCTTGAGAAAATCTGTGGAAAGGTATGCACATGATATATACCCTTCAAAAATTTACTTCCTTAGTTCCTTACATATATGTACTCTTACTGCGAAAATAACCTTTCTCAGAGAGCATTTTTAGTAGAAAACCACCTTTCTGCGATGAATTAGATGACTTCCCTATTTAAGATTAGGGTATGTCTTTTGAGAAACTAAAATTTTGTTGGGTAGTTATGTATGAAAATATGTATGTAAATAAATGATGTTGTATATACATTAAAGCCCCAAGAAATAATTTGACTGTCAACTAATGCTCTGAGGAGGCATATTTTGAGATTTCGGTGTCACACAATTTCGTAGTGGAAGTTTCCACTTTCAAAGCTATTTGGTAGCCTGCAAGTGCAATTATGTATGGCTGCAAATGCAGGTAGAAGATGAGCTACTTCCTACTATTTACTTTTTCATGTAGAAACTTGATCCTAGTAGTATCTGTTTCTCTGCAATATCAAGGTTCAATCTGTCAGTTCATGTCTAGTCGTAGCCCTGAGCTTGCTAGAACCAACACCTGCTCTGCCCTTAGTAAGCTTCATTATCTATTGGCTAAATTACCAACCAATTAAGATCTTTATACTAACTTCAGTTTCTAACTTTTGCATAGTAGTTCTATGCTTCTCTAATTCTTCTTCCCCTTTTGAATGTGAAGGCATGGTGTAGGTAACTGGAAATTTATCAAGCAATGCCATCCTTCAATATTCAAAGACAGAACAGAGGTATCAAGTCATTTCTATTATCAAAAATAACTTGTTCTTTATTCATGGCTTTGACTAATAGTGGATGGTGTATGTTGGTATCGGCTTTTGCACTTGTTAGGTCGATTTGAAGGATAAGTGGAGAAATTTGGTCAGGCATTAGTCCCCACTTCTGCTAATTTGCTCCAAATGCGACTTCCAGTCACAATGTGCTTTGGAGCGGACACTTGTTCAAAGTCTTTTTATATGCAAAAGCCATTGAAAGCAAACATGCGAGTGAGGTACACGAAGGTTATTTTTAATGTAATCTATGTTTTCTCATGTATCATTACCAACAAATATGTCCCTTTATGTATTATATTTATTTCTTTAACCGTAGTGTAAATGTTTTCCTCCCTTTATTATCTTTAACTTAATTGATGCAATTATGTAATGGAAATGACTCATTCAAAGTCTATCAAACGAGAGCTTGAATAGTGTGTACTTTATGCATTAATAACTATATTTGTTGATGTTTTTCCAGCAGAGCTATGAAATACTTTTCAATCGTCTAATTTGACTGTGAAATCTTTTGAGTTTCAACACGCTGGGATAAAAACGCGATGGCATCTCAAACTTTTAGATGTCATCTCAAACTTTTAGGAGATTGTACTTTGATTCTTATACTTCAATGCTTCATGATTAGGCCCCAGTATGTGATTTATGGATCTCAGGTCCTTTACCTCTAATGGGCCTGTAGGTTGATTTGGTTTCTTCAATCTTTACACATTTGAGTAACTAAGTTTCACTGACGATTCGCGAATGATCGATGAACTCTTGAGAACAAGGGATGAAGATGAGGATCAACATAAATTGAGGACTTCATGGCCTAGTTGCAAAAACTTTGTAGTTTAAGGACCTAAATGGAGAACTAGAGCTTCAGGACTGCATATATATTTCCCCTTTAGGAAGTAAAGTATCTTCTCTGAAATGGTTATAACCTACTTTAGGTACCTGCTAAGGTTTAAGAAGGTTAGCCTGTGTAAGTTATTCTCATTCTTAAGTAGTTGATGAGTTCCATGGATTCTTAAGTATCATGGCTCTTAACTAGCCATTAGCAGGTAAAAGAAGGGCTAACCTGTGAAAGTTATTCTCACTCTACTATTCCATAGGCGCTATATTAGCAGTAATATAAGTTTCTTGGTTTCTTTAGTATGATGGCTCTTAATTAGCCATTATTATGGGTCCACTACTGTTATACCTAACCTACATATTTTATCTTCCTTTCTAGACTCTTGTAGGCAATTAATGAGGCTATAACTATTGTTATTAGAAGATAATGAAGCCATTAGAAGCGTGAGTAAATTCCCCAACAACGTTAGGAAGAGCTATGGACCTTTGCTTGACCCAAGTTCTTGCTTGGCTTCAACTTCAAGGGAACCTTTTTTTGTATAGTAGTAGTAAGATGTTCACTTAAAGGAGTTAATTTTTTTCTTTTTCCCTTTTTGGTGGAAAGTTGAAATATACTTTTTTAAGTCCCAAATTAGGGCTTGCTTGTATCTTTGTTGGTTAAAAACATTCTGAAGTATATGCTGTAGCGAATAATAAGAATATAATTTTGAGACCTACAAAACTAGAAGCTGCCCCCATTTTATCTATCATTTTTTTTTTGTAATAATACTTTTAAAATAACACTTCATCAATTACTGTTACTTATGTTTGACCCTAGTGTATTGTTTATTGTTGTTGTTTGATTAAAAGTGCCAACTTGAAGAGAGAGAGAGAGAGAGAGAGAGAGAGAGAGAGAATTGATTAAAATTTCCTCACCGACTTTTTGTTACGGCAAATACAGAAACTCCAACTAGACTCATTACTATTTTTTAATTCGGGCTGACATAAATTAAGCTTTTAGGTATGAGTAATATTATCTGTACATTTCTAGACCATATGTAGATTTTACATTTAATTCACTAATAAATCAAAAGAGAAATATTTTGGGTTCTCCCATTACGTAGGTCTTATTATATTATTATTATTATTTTGAGATATAGGTAGCATGCTACCCGCTTCGTTTATTTTTTTTAGAAATAAATTTAGCTGAAAATGTGAATTAACTAGAATTCGAACTTAAGACATCGAGGGCGTGTTTGGTTCGAAGTTGGAATTAGAATCAGAATCGGAATCAAAATAAGCTGGAATCGGAATTGGAATGACTCATTACCTAATTCTGTTTGATTCATCACCTGAATCGGAATCGGAATAAATCATTTCCATTGTCGGTGTTTGGTTCAGATAAATATAAAAAACGTAATCAAATTAATATATTAACTTTATCTTTATAATATATTAATTTAAATTCAAATTAAAAATTAAATATTAAAAATTTACATCAAAATTTTGAAATAATGTCAAAATTTTAAATTCTATTTTTTTTAAAAAAATTAAACTTTGAAGTTAAGTGGATAATTCGAAATATAAAACTAAATTTCGATTTATTCAAATTCAAACTTAACAATTAACAATTTTAAATTTGAATTTGAATCCATATTTATTTTTTTTTTTAATTTTTATAAATTTGCAGTAAAACTTTATATAAATTAAAATTTAATTTAAATTCAAATTCATAAGTTAGATTTGAAATACTTGATTAAATTTTAATTTTTAATTCAAGTTCAAATTAAAATTAAAAATTAAAAATTTAATTACTAAAGTTAAACTCATATTTTAATTTAAAAAATTAAAAAAATAAATTTAATTCGAATAAATATCCATTCCGTTCGGATTCAACTTCAGGAGGCTGGATTGAAAAAAGGGGTGATTGGGGTATTCTCATTCCACTCGGAAATTGGAATCAGAATGGAACTTTCACGTACCAAACATCCACAAACGGATTCACCCATTCCGATTCCGATTTCAGGGTGAAAAAAAAGCGAACCAAACACGCCACGAGTATCAACCACTAAGCCCTCTTATTATATTATTGATTGATATATTATTAGCATTATAGCAATTAAATTATGCACATAATTTGAAATATTATAAGAGTTTGTCAATAATATATATGTGTCCATACAGTTAGCTACATGTAGCAGCATGGAGTTTTTTCTTTTTCTTTTTCTTTTTTTTTTTCCTTTCTTTTTGTTTTTTTTTTTCCCCCACATATTAAATAATTATCTTTTACCGCGGGGAATCACTGAAAGATGAGTGCGGATGGCGCTGTCCTATCGCCCTCGGATCACGTGCGCTGCAGCTGGCATCGTATTTAATGAGCGGCAGCGGAGCAGTCGTACCATGAGTAGAGAAAAAGTATCAAATAAAAAGAACTGTACTGCTATCGGTGCCCACAGTGCTTCTTTTGTGGACGAGCATCACTACTCCAATCCTCTGTCCAAGGTAAAGGTTTATAATTTCTTTTTAAGGATTTTTTTTACATTTAGTGCCCCCAAATTTTTTTTTTATTATTATTTTTTTTTGAAAAAACTTCAAAAACCTAACTTATGGTTTTAATTTATTTCACTTTAGTACTATGTTGTTTAAAATGTATCAAGTTAGTAACCTGTGGTTTCACACTTTATCACTTTAGTATCCTGTGATTTAAAATGTATCAAGTTAGTACCCTGTGGTTTTTCACTTTATCACTTTAGTACCCTATGTTTTTAATTTTGTATCAAGTTAGTACCCTGTGGTTTTTAAATCACAAGGTACTAAAATGATAAAGTGTGAAACCACAGGGTACTAAAGTGATAAAGTGCAAAACCACATGGTACTAACTTGATACACTTTAAACCACAGGGTACTAAAGTGATAAAGTGAGAAATCACAGGATACTAGCTTGATACACTTTAAAACACATTGTACTAAAGTGATAAAGTGTGAAACCACGGGGGGTTTTTTGAAGTTTTTTCTTTTTTTTATAAATAATTTTATCAAATTTATAATTATAATTCTGATCCTGTCCCCGTCAAACAGATGCCACATCAGCGCCACGCTGGGTGGGGAGAGGTGTTAAGTTAAATATGGTGAATGGTGAATGATTCATCGTGTCTTATACTTATATTCTTTCGTATTTGATACTTATATTTTTTCGTAATACATATATTTTTTCGTGCTCAAGCTTGTAAGACAATAGACACAGTGAACCATCTACTGTGTCTGGACACGATGCACCATCTACCGTATTTAGACACGGTGAATAGATTACTATGTTCAACTTATTTCAGCACCTCTACTCTTGCTCGCGTGGCGCTTACATGGCGCCTGTATGACAAGAATATGGTCAAAATTATAATTATAAATTTGATAGAGTTATTTATAAAAATATTTTTTTTGAGGATGCCAAATGCAAAAAGTCTTTTTTATGTAGGTAAAAAAAATGTACAAAATTTGTTATTTATTTAAATGTTAATTTTACTACTAAATTTTTAGATTTATTTAATTTTAATTGGACAATGATATTTTGTTTAAAATTTAAATGCATTGTTTATTTACATAGATTTAATTAGTATACTGCTTGCAATTTTTACAACGATAAATTTATTGAAGTGAGAGTTAGCTTAACTAAAATTTGAAGTTAAAGTATCTTGACTAACTCAAATGAAATAAATTAAAAGATTAGATAGAAAAAATAAAAAAAAACTTTGAAAGATTAGATACGGGATTCAAAATAATTTATGGTTCAGATAAATTCTGTGCGTTTTTATCTGATTTTATATACGCAGTGTTAGAAGAGGATGAAACAAAGTATGTAAGCCATTGAACTAGTGAAGAAGAAAAAAGTTATACAAAATGGTTTACTATGTAACCACGAGTGCCCTAGCTAGTGACTAGGAATAGTGCTTGGGTGTTCAAACTTTGGTAGAAGCTTAAATTTGAGATTTATGTCAGTGACATTAACTAAGTAAATTAGATAAAATATATATATATATATATATATATATATATATATATATATATATATATAATAAAAATAGATTTTTATAAAAGTATGATGGGATAGGTGACTATTAGAAGACAATTGTAATTGATTGGGCTACGCTATATAGAATATGTGACTGGTATATTTTAGAATTTTTTCTCGCATTGAGTTTTCATAGGCACTTAGAGGGGTTCTAGGTAACGGGGTTTACAAGCAAACTAAAAATAATAAATAAATATATACTACTAGTGATTTTTTTTATTTCTCTTCTCATTGATGGGTACTGCTATAGGCCTTCCAAAAATAGTATCCTTATAAGCTATTACAATATTAATACATATATAATACGAAGGATTTTTATCAGTACAGTCGAAAATTATAATATGTAAAATTATCTGCACACTAATAACTATTTCAGTGTAGTTTTGGATTTCTTAATTTATTCTCCTCTTATAAGGAGCTGCGTTGTACTTTTCTTTCCAAAATAATTTTTTATTGTAATTAAGCTCTACTTTAATGAAATGCCTACGAATTTTTACTGTTAAACAAAGGCATCATATGACTTATTATACAGTTTATAATCACTATTGCTTAGAACATATAGTTTGTATCCTTATGCTAGGATTCGGTAATCTAAATTCAAAAAATTGGCTTCTCACAAAACAACATAGTTTCACTTTTTCTCACTTTAGTATTATGTGGTTTAAAGTGTATCTAGTTAGTAGTACCTTGTGGTTTTGCACTTTTTTACTTTAGTACCCTATGGTTTAAAGTGTATCAATTTAGTACCCTGTGGTTTCACATTTTTTCATTTTAGTACTATGTGGTTTAAAAATCACATGGTACTAACTTGATACAAAAATAAAATCACAGGGTACTAACTTGATACAAAAATAAAACCACAAAGTACTAACTTGATACACTTTAAACCAGAGGGTACTAAAGTGAGAAAGTGTGAAACCACTGGTTACTAACTTGATACACTTTAAACCATAGGGTACTAAAATGAAAAAAGTACGAAACCACAAGGGATTTTTGAAGTTTTCCCCATTTTTTTACTGTTAAACTTTAATTTGCCTTTCTGTGGTTTAGCATATTTTTTACTTTATCATTCTGTGGTTCAACAAGGTGGACTTAACTATTTTTTTGTTTAGTACGTTTTTACTTTGCTATCTTATAATTCAAAAGACTATATTTAACTATCCTATAATTTTTTTATAAATTTATTTTTTATGTAAGCTTCTATTGTTAAATTGGATACTAATACGTGGTTTTCAAAAAACTTTACTTTATCATCCTCTTTGACTAGAGAACTTTTTTTAGTGAAATAAAAAATAAAACTATAAAATAGTTAAGTGTAATTATTTGAATCATAGAGCAGTAAAACAAAATAAGCTAATATACATGGATCGAATTAGAGTTTATCCTTTTTCTAAAAGAAGATGCTAACAATCTCGTTTATTTAAAATCCAGGTCGAACTGACCGGTTCGACCGGTCCGGCCATGACACAATCTATAAATTGACTCCGTTCAACTTTTTTAGTTGGATAAATAAAAAAAAAAGACCGGTGTTAATCATACTGGCTGTGTTTTTTTTTTTTATGAAGTCATATTAAAATCAACTTAACTAAAAAGCTACCGAAAATATAGAGGATTTGATGCTTTCGATTTTTTGACCCTTGGATCAAGAATTGTACAATTGGGATGATTGCGGTCCCTCCTAAAATTGAGTAGTGTCTCTAGAATTTAGTGGTTCCCACAGGATAATAGTTTAATCCAAAAAATAGAAATAATTAAAGGGACTGATTTAAGAGCTAAAAAGTCGGAAGCATCAGATTTTTTATACTTTCGATAGCATAGTAGTTCTACTCGTCTAAAAATTAATATTTTATAATTAAGTATAATCTAAAATAATATAATTAAATATTTATGATATCATATTAGCTGTTAAATCTGAATTATAGAATATAGGGAAAACTTCAAAAACCCCCCCTGTGGTTTCGTGCATTCTCACTTTGCTACCCTGTGGTTTAAAACGTATCAATTTACCCCCCCCGTGGTTTCATTTTTATCTTTTCGGAAGCTTTTTCGTTAATATTTTGTTTAAATTATATACAAAAAACTTCAGATAACCATCTATATTTATCGAATAGTCACTTTAGTATCCTTTAATGTTAACTTTGTCACTGATTTTAAAAAATAATAATAATAAAATTGATAACAAAAAGATAAAAACGAAACCACAGGGGGACAAATTGATACGTTTTAAACCACAGGATAGCAAAATGAGAATGCACGAAACCACAGGGGGGTTTTTGAAGTTTTCCCTAGAATATATTGAACAATACACAGGGCGACATTTATGGGTAACCGTAAGAAAGGGAGAGAGTGGCCTCAAACGTGAAAGAAACATCGGGGAGCGAAGCCAAAAGAAGTACCGCGTACACAGAGCACGCGCGTGGCCCGTGCTCAATTACAGGACCACGCCCCATCAAACAATTTTTCTTTTTCTTTTTTTTTTTGAGTTAATTTATACTGATCCCTACAAATATAATGGATGACAAATATATTTCTATAAAGTTTAATTTTTATATATTATTTGTGCAAAATTTTTAAGATCCGTTAGAAAAAATTAATGAACCATAGATAAAATACTTAACTCTGGTTAGTTTATAAGGTGAATTGACCTTTTTACCCCCCTTTAATTAATAGTTGGGACTTCTAGAGGGATATTCACTTAGGTAGCGTTTGGATCAGGGATAAGGGGAGGGATAACTCCTTATCCCTCTTTATACCCAAACACAAATTTTTTACCCGAGAATAATAGTTCTCGGATACCTGAAATAAGCTGGTATCACTATCCCAACCAACACCTCCATTTTCTATATATAACTATCCACTATTTTTCTTATTCCATATTACCTATCCAAACGCTACTCGGAAACAACCCAATTTTTTATCTAAACGTTATTTTTCTTATCCTCATACTTATATCTATCCGTATAATAGCTAGTTTTTGCTTATATCCGAACCAAACGAAGCCTTATAAAATAAACAGTATTTTAACGATAGCAAATCAGAGAGACATATTTAAAAATATTAGAACTTTTATAGGAACAATATATAAAAGTTGAACTTTGAAGGGATATATTTATAATTTACTATATTTTTAAAAACCTGTGTAAAATTAACTTCTTTTTTTTTTTTAAGAGAAAAAAAGGAAAATGAAAAAGGAGAAACCAAAGAAAAGCTTTAATAAAAGCGCACCGTAGATCCCACGCATGCACGGCCGCGCTGAAACCGGCCCCGCACCAAACTTGTTTACCCCACGCGGGTCCCACCAATTATTACGCGGGACACTTTCGGAGCCACCAATCGCCGCTCGAGTTTTGTGGAGATCCCGAGAGAGTGGGACCCACGCTCCGGTGACGAGAGGGTGAGGCACTGTTGTTGTTATCGGCGATACGAGAATTTGTAACAAATCAATCTCATCGTCATCATCATCATCATCATCATAACATATTAGGATGACCTACACCTACCCAACACATGCATGCACCAACATATATATATATATATATATATATATATATATATATATATATATATATATATATATATAGTAGGGCTAGAATATTTGTAAAAGTATCATGGGGGTGATACTTGTGTACTTGTAGCCTTTGGATGGAGAGATGTGAGGTTGAGATGATGGTGATAGGTGGTGATAGGTGGAATAGTGTTTAATTCAAGGGCTATTAATAATCAAAAAGTAGATCCAATGGTTTAAAACCTAATAGCACCATGATGGTGATACTTGTAAAAGTATCATAGCTCAACTATATATATATATATATATATATATATATATAGAGTGAGGCTACTATGCTATCTGAAGGCCTTCCGTGCTTCCAGCTTGTTTTTGATGTTGCGACTTTCGAATCGTCGATCGGCTCCGTTAAACTTGATCTAGAGTATTTGGAGTACCTAGAAAATACATTTTATTATTTTTCGATATCATTTGCCTAGTGATTGAATGTGCTCAAAATCAACAAATTTCAATAGCCGTAGTGAGCCGTTTGCAAGTTTAACGGTGCAGAAATATCCAAATCACGTGAAATTTTGATATAAAATTCTTTATACTATATAAAACAATATCAATATCTTTGATTTAAAATTTTAATGTCATATTATTACATTTTGTAAGATTTTTATTTTCAACCGTTGATTTTGAGCCCCTTCTTCGCGTAACCGCAGCGGGCGAGATAGTACAAGATAGCCCTAAATGTCCAGAAATCATAAATTTATATGATATCTCTATTAGATACTTCAGAAACTATTCTATTTTCGATCCAATAAATTTTTATATCAATGAATTCTCGTGTCACCACAATCGAGTCACCTAAGTCGCGATCCAAAACAACTATTAAAAAACTAGAGGAAGCACGAAAGTCTCCGTGCTTCCGATAGCATAATACCATCAATCAAGTTACATATAATAGCATACTATATGCTATATATTATAATATATAATTCGTAAATTTATATTATATACGTATATAAAGTGCAGACAACGAAATCTATACAAATGTGGACGATGGTTACTTATAACTATTATGAGTATGTAGGCCTTCATACTCATAATTATTTCAATGATGAGGGCTTACGAATCGACGATCCACTCCGTAAATATGACACTAGAGTATTGAAACTACTAGAAAATAAATTTCGTAAATTTTAAAATCATAAATAAAAAGTCCACTGACATAATTTTCATGAAAAATTAAGGTAACAAAAATCGATACCTACTTCTCTCATTTCCCAATAAGAATTATCTTACTCCTTCAAATTCCAAGAACGAGATTATTATCTTTATCTATGTAAGTATAGAAATTTTTCTAATCAAAAATTCAAACTGCAAATCCGATCTTTTACATCGTTAAACTAGCAAGTATCCCATAATCGCCGTTAAACAATTAATCAAAATTTGTGACACTTCTTTGATCCGAAGGTAAATGATGTTCGAGAAAAAATTATAAACATTGATTTCCTAGAAGTTTTAAATACTGTAATTAACGTTAAACGTGTGGATCGTCGATCGAATCCCTCTATCATCTGCAAAAAAAACAACTTGAACTGATTCTTATGTCAGAAGGCTATTGACGACCGTGACTATGAGATAGTATAATAATTTGTATCCAGCGCAGGACCTCTATAGATATATATATAATATTTGTATATACATAGTTTTATTTAAATTTCTGTGAGATCGTAGATTAATATATTAATATATAATTTATTTAACTATACCTATATTACTATAATGATATTATAAATAAGACTATACTATATATAATATATATAGAGTGGTACTAATAACTCTGTGACATTATACGCCCTGCGAATACTCATTAAGTTTTTTCGCATCGATATTGTAATCGCTTGCTCTAGACATTCTAACGATCCCTATTAATCGTTTACAAACAATTATCTACAGCATTTAAAACTTTTAGAAATTAAATTTTTTAATTTTTCGATATCATTTACCTTACGATCAAACGGTCACAAAATTGACAATTTTCAACGGCCGGTATGAGATATTTGCTAGTTTAACGGTGAAAAAGAATCGAAATATGTTAAATTTTTGATAGAAAATTCTATTCACTACTTAAATAAAGATCAATAACTTCGATCTTAAATTGAAGGATCCGATCATCTATTTTTAGGATGTCATTCGATTTTAACAGCTCATTTTATACTCGCTTGATAGACTTTATAATGATTTCGAAAATTTATGAAATTTATTTTCTAGAAGTTTCAAATACTCTAAATCATGTTTAACGGTGTGAATCGTCGATTTGGAAGCCCCAACATCGAAAACAACTTATGAGTAGTAAGGGTTCTATACTCATAAGAGTATAGTAGCCCTACTCTCTCTCTCTCTCTCTCTCTCTCTCTCTCTCTATCTCTATATATATATATATATATATATATATATATGAGTGTAACACTTATTTTTTCATAAAATCTCTTATGATCCACATTAACCCGACTTCTTTTATTATTATTATTATTATTATTATTCTTTTTTACTAAAAATTTAAAAGAATTGTACTAATTTTTAGTCCAAGAGTGGAAAATTTATGTTGGTACTAATAGGTTTTCGGCCTTTGGATGAAGGGAAGTGCGGTTAGGATGATAGTTGTCTTCTAGGGTCGAGTGAGCAGTTGGATGAATAGTATAATCTAACGAAGTCGATCGTTGATTCAGAAGTCCTAAAATCGAAAACAACTTGATAGCACGAAGACCTCCATGCTTCTAAAAGAACACAAATCGGACAATACATATACCGAGAGAGAGAGAGGGAAAGAGAATTGAGCTCGTATACTTTTGTAAGTACATGAGCATTTATGCTTGTGACGTTTTAGCCGTCGGATTGCATCAAGTTTCATGGAGCACTAGTAAAAAAAACTTAAAAAGAAAATACCGTTAATAGTGTTGTACGTACGGATCTTGAGGTGATATGATGATTAAAAAGTTACAAGCACAAATGCTTATGCATTTGTAAAAGCACTAGAGCTCAACTCTCTCTCTCTCTCTCTCTCTCTCTCTCTCTCTCTCTCTGCGTTATAGTTATTAGTTATATATAACGATTACTCTCCTTTTAGGGGGTGGGGTCTTGTTCTCCTAAGATGTTTTAAATCGATAGGGATTTTCAAATCGATGATCGAAACCGTTAAAGGTTTGAATCTGAAATATTTCACAGTACTTGAACTAAATTTTTATAAATTTTAAAAAATTATTTACGTTTGTGATAAAGAATTACAAAATCCATAATTTTTTATGGACTATGTGAGCATTTTGCTTGTTCTAACGTATAGAACAATCCAATATAGCTTAGATTTTTAATAGAAAATTATTCTTAACTATTTAGAAGTTGATAATTCTTTTGGGATCATGAATTAAAAAATTTAACATCTATTTTCACAGGTTATTAGAATTTTACCAGTTCATTTTTTTCTCTACATATGAAAACTTATATAATGAATTTTAAAATATGATGAAACTTTAGCTTTCTAGACATTATAAATACTTCTTAGGATTATTTAACGGGTTACCGATATTATTCGATCAGCATTCGAATCCCCATCAGTCTTAAAATGACTTAGGAAGACGGAAAGCATCCATCCTCCTAAATAGATAGTAGCTGGACTGCGTAATAAATACATATAAATGATTGAGATCTAATCTAGTTATGATTCTGTATAATCAAATTGATGTATATCGATCAAACGACTTAAATTAATTTGTAAATTGCTTCAATTGTAGCTGCAGTTCTTTTCTTTAACATTTCCATACCATCTTTTCAATTGTAATAATGTGGTGCTTTTTTTTTTTTTTTGAGAGATAGGCTAGCACGTACCGCTTATGTTTCATTTTTCATTTATTTAGAAATAAACTTAGTGGAAATATGAATATCAGATTAGGATTCGAACTTGGGTCTCGGGTACCAACCACCAAGCCCTTTGCCACTTGCTCTAAGGATAGGTAATAATGTGGTGTTTATATGGTGATATATATATATATATATACATATATATATAGTCCGGCTAGGGTACTATCGATAGCACCAAGAATTTAGTGCTATCGAGTTTTCCACTGTAAGATTTAACCTTTTGATTATTTTTACCGGTTAGATTATACTATTCAATCAACCACTCACTCAACCCTAGGGGGCCCACATCATCCTAACCATCAATTTCTCAATCTAAGAGCTAAAAAATTAATAGCACCAATAACTTGGTACTATTGATAGTATTTCAGCCTAGTTCTATATAGAGTCCGGCTAGGGTACTATCGATAGCACCAAAAATTTGGTGCTATCGAGTTTTTCACCGTAAGATTTAACCTTTTGATTATTTTTACCCGTTAAATTATACTATTCAACCAACCACTCACTGCCAAGAATTGTAGAGAGAGATTTTTAATATTTTTTAAGTGAGACAGTGTGACGAGTTGTCAAATTTACTTTGCATCTATAAATTAAAAATCTACCTTAATAAAAAATAAAATATATTAGTCAGAATCTCAAAGCTACAGTGGACGTTGAATTTTAGTTTACTTGAGGTCCATAAAAGAGAATAAGATGCTCTTCAATTATTATTATCAATCAATTATTATTTCGGTAAAAAACAGGATAAAAGAAAAAAAAAAAAGAAGATGGGACAGTAAAAAAAAAAAAGAAAAAGAAAAAAGAGCGAGAGAGAGAGAGAGAGAGAGAGAGAGAGAGAGAGATGGCACGGGCCCTTTATTTAATGAAGGAAAGTGTCGGGTACGTGTACGGTTCGGACGATCGCCACGTGTCGGAACGTGATTGGAGGGAGGGTGAGTGAGTGCACGGTTTCCCGTACATCGGGTGGCGTGGAAAGGCCGCTGCAGTCGCTCTCAACTCCCCCCAACTCGCCTCCTAATTATGCGTCAACTGACAACCGACCACGAGCCATCGGCGCGAATCGCAGGTACGGATACCCCGCATAGAAATCACCGTGCGTTCTTTTCTCTTTTTCCTTTTTTTTTTTGAAAAAAAACAGTTAATTTATTAATTTAAGGTCGCCCCCCCCTCATACGTGCATGTGTTAATTAATGTTACTTAGTATTATTATAACTTTATTTACCAACGTAAAATATATTATTAGCTAGGCTTGCAAGTCAATAATTTTTTACTTAAACTTAGAATAAGTTATAGATCACGCGTGGCATCTGAATATGCCACTATAGTTTCATTGCTAAAATAAACGAGTGAAAATTTAGTGATCGAAGAGCTCCCTGGTGATTAGGGCAGATAGGTGCGAGCTGTCGAATCATGCTCATGGGAATATCCGTATATAATTAATACCCATTATTATTTTTTATTACACCTAGTGAATGTTTAGAACTCTACTTATTGCATATACTTAGTGATCCCTCTTTTGGTACATTTCACAACATTTACTACAAAGCTCATGTGCATCTTTTTCATTTTTTTTTTCTTTCCCTAGCTTAGTGTCATCTAATAAGAGAAGGTTATAAAGACTATGGAGGAGATGATGAAGAAGGTGAGGAGAAGGAGACATTTTTTAAATTAGGCTAAATTACATAAAACCCTCCTGTCAAAACTCGATTTTTCACTTTTCCCCCCTATCATTTAAAAACCTACACTTTGTCTTTGTTTCCTTGTAAAATAAAAAATGTTCACTTCGCCCCCTGCCGTTAGTAATCCGTTAGGGTTCCGTTTATAAAGTATTATTATATATTTTTTTATGCCAAAAATGCCCTCATCTTTATCTCCTGTGAACATGGGTGAGGGGCAAAATGGTTATTTTATCATCACAGTTCACACCGTACCCTTATGTGAATATTTTTCATTTTACAAGGGGGCAAAGTATAGGTTTTTAAATGGCATAGGGAGAAAGTGAAAAATCGGGTTTTTATTGGGAGGTTTTCTGTAATTTAGCCTTTAAATTAAGTTGCAAATGCACGATTACGATTAGGGATACGCATTACTTCAAATTTACTATTGACAGATAGATCAATTTACTTAATATAACAATCATCTGAGTTAATAATAGATTAACGACGTTACTAACGAAATGCAGTTGTCCTGAGAACATAGGTCTTATGAAGGCATGAAACTGTGTGAATACACAGGAATCTTCTCTACTTCCTATCTTTGGCTCTCATCTTTTTATTTCTACGTTGTGGATGAGATTATCATCTCATCTTGGCTAATATTGTTGGCTTAAATGGATCAGCATCTTATCCTATTACGGGAGGTCCAGTTGGGCCGATTCACGTTCGAAATGGCGGGATATCTGGTTCGGCCGACTCATATTCAGAGTGGAGGCTAATTGGGCCGATTCACAATTGAGATCTACGAAAACTGTGTCTGTACGCCTTAAGTGATATATATGGTTGCATCTTTCTAGCTAATAACTCAAGCTCTTAGAATTAGTGATTAACGCCAACGATCTGACAAATATTAGATGAACCATTTTATTCTTTATCTTTCGCTAGTTATGAAGAATTAATGAGTCCTTCAAATTTATTGAAAAATGGTGGTAACAAAGTAAAAGAAGCTAGTTTTAATGTCGCCAAGTAATATTATGAAATTTATCCCCTTGTTATTTATAGATTTGATTTATCAAATTTGATCAAAATTTATGCAGTAAATAATTACTAATCAAATTTAATTAATGAATTTACCGGTCATTAATTAATGTTAAAATCAGTTCGGTCATTTTCTAGTCCATGAACTTTGAGTCAAGCTTCATATTTTAGTTTTCAACCTTTTAATTTTCACATTCGAAATTCTATTATATATTTTAATTTATTTTAATACTTACGTTAAAAATTATTGCATGCATGCACGCACCTAGCTCACCTGTTAATTATTAGTATTCCATAAATTTTTCATCCAGTATATATATATGTATCTTACTCCGTATATTCAATTCGGAAATCTAGGGCAAAATTATACGATAAATACGTAATATATCGATGAACATAATGGTATAAATAATAATTTATTTTCTCAATAATAATGTGAAGTGAGATCAAAGTAATTTTTTGGGAAAACTTCAAATAGTCCCCTTGTGGTTTTACTTTTTTTCACTTTAGTACCCTGTGGTTTAAAGTGTATCCAGTACCCTGTTGTAGTGTGGTTTTGCACTTTTTCACTTTAGTACCCTGTGGTTTAAAGTGTATCAAGTCAGTACCATGTGGTTTCGCATTTTCTGACTTTAGTACCATGTGGTTTCATACTTTCTCACTTTAGTGCCTTGTAGTTTAAAAACCACTGTGTACTAACTTGATACAAAAATAAAACCACAGTGTACTAACTTGATAAAAAAATAAAACCACAGAGTACTAACTTGATACACTTTAAACCACAGGGGTACTAAAGTGAGAAAGTGCGAAACCAAGGGTACTAACTTGATACACTTTAAACCACATGATAATAAAATAAAAAAGTATGAAACCACAAGGGAGTTTTTTAAAGTTTTTCCTTTTTTTAAGAAAAAAACCAGTGGTGCAATTATTTGCTACTAATGTGTAATACATAATAAATAAATAAATAAATAAGCAATATTAAAAAAAAAAAAAAAAAAACACTATTAAAAACAACATACAAGGTATCTCCCACCTTCGCTTGTGTGTTCCCACTGCAATGTCAGTGCATGCCTCTCCTCTTTTGGAGGGTCCCTCTTATATATATCTCTTTTGTTATTGTTGTTTCATTAATATTTTTTGAAATAAAAAGTTGAATTATTATAGTTCTTTTACATATTTTTGTAGTATGTATATTTCTTAATTATTTTGTATTAAACAAATATCTTAAATTTTATCCTGTAGTTTACCATGGTCTCAATTAAGCCTAATATTTGAATAATTGTACAATTCGACCACTGAAATGATTTTATATATAATAACATTCATTACATGTCTTAATATCTAATCAGATTAGTTCGATAGTTCGGTAATAGCGTATATAAAAGCATTTAAAAATCTTACATATTCTTAGCATGGGAGTATAAATAATTTAATTTAATTTTTTGACCTAATTTATTTGTGAATTGAACTGACATGGTAAATAACTAGTATTAACAAGCTAAAAGTATTATAGTCTCTTCTAATTAATATTGCGCGACTAATTGTATAATTTATCCTTATTATCTTTTTTTTTAATATAACTTTTGTCTCCTTTACTGAGCTAACTTTTTTTCCACTATTTTCAACCACCACTCTCCTTTGACCCCCTATTAAAACAAACCAAGGAACGCCCATATACACACTAATTTAAAA
>NW_017891106.1:0-22180 GCF_001540865.1 Ananas comosus
TGCATGAGTGCGCGCGGATGATTGTGTTCTTTATGGGATTATAGAAGACGAGAGAAGGGTAGAAAAGATTCAGAAAGAGGGCTCGGGTTGTAGTTACTCTGTGCAGAAGAGGAGTCAGGTGTAATCTTCTCTTATTTAATGAATCTTATTTTACCCGCATATTTTCTGTTTTGGTATTTCTCTCTTTTATGATTGTATCAGCTTTTGCTGAGGAGACGGGTTTATGGTAAAAATCCGATTTGATGTTTCCGTTGCGGAATCCCAACCATCGGTACCGGATTCACAGCAGTCGGTATCGGAACGGGTTGCGGATTCACAAGATTTTTTACACTGTCACACTTGCACCGCGTCATCAATAACAAGCCAATCATATTCCTTCTTTTCAAACAAAAGTACAATAAAAATACTTTTTTACAATCATAATGGGACATATATTCTTAAAAGGATTAATTTGATTGGTTTGTTACGCCGCGTCACTAATATACCCGTTGCATTCTAGAATTTTTCGTTGGAGAGAGGCTTCACCCGTCAGTAGGGCAGGCAAATGAGTGAGCCGGCTCGTGTTCTACTTGTGTTCAGCTCGATATTCGGCTCGCTCCAGCTCGGCTTGAATTAAGTTCAAGCAAGTTTGAGTCTAAATTTAAGCTCAAAATTAATATCAAGCTAGAAAAGTAAAGAAAATGCATGTAGCACACTGGACCTTTGCAAATTGCGAGGTTCGAGTGTTTGATGAGTACTCCGAACTTTTCCACACTTGGTGGAAGGCCGTAGATAGTATTCCGGCCTAAAAGTTCGATCTCTAGAGTTTTGGCTTTGTCCTGAGAGTTTTCACTTTCGGGAACCGGTCCCTGATATGAGAGACCGGTCCGCTCAGCTCAGTGTTGCGGCAGCTGGCGAGGCAACCGGTCCCTGGCAGGCAAGACCAGTCCCCGAGCGCGTTTGCGCGGGGAGAGACCGGTCCCGTGCGGGGAGAGACTGGTTCCCGAACGTTGGATTTTCGGGGCAGGCTGAGAGACCGGTCCCAAGTCGGGGAGACCGGTCCCTCTGGGCGAAAACTGCCCAGACCGGGCTGATGTGAAATTGAGTTTTTGAGGGGCTTTTCTGGATTCTGTTACACTAGATGGTCTATATGGCCCTTTCACCCTCTTCCCTCCTCATTTCTTCCCTTCACACCCATTCTAGAGAGAGAAGAAGAAAGGGAGAAGGAGAGGAAGAAGAAGGAAAAAGAGAGATCTTGCTTGGAGGCCTTGGAGCATCACCTTCTTCCTCATTTCTCACCTTTGGGGGACTTGGAGCCTGCTTTTGAAGCTTGGTAGTGGACCAATCTTCAACCCTTGAGGATCTTGGACTTGGTTTGGAGCTTCCTAGAGGTATGTGACTAGTTCTTCTCCTCTAGATCCTAGTTTTTGAGCTTTTTGCTTGATGAAACCCTAAATTGGGATTCTAGGGTTAGATTTGGGGCTTTTTGGTTTTGAGAGCCTTGAAACCTAGTTGATGAGTTTGGAACTTTTATTTAGGTTGGATTTGAAGAACTCTAACTCCCAATTGGAGTTTGAGAGAGGATTTCTTCACCTAGGTGAGTTTTTCTCCACTTTAGCCTATGTTGCTTATTGATTGAGCTTAGGGTTGATCGTGAGATTTGTTTGACCCTTGTTCCTACATCTTTAGGGTGCTAGGAGACTAGTCGACACCTTCGTCAGAACTTACGAAGGGTTTCGGTATCATCGGTGGATTAGGCTTCTTGAACACGGGGCAAAATGGCCCCTACGTTTTCTATACTCATCGTAAAGTATTTTTGAATGCAAATCCATGCTAAATATGAATTATGTGAATTTTAGAACACTTGAAATGCATGCCTTATGTATCATGAAATTTGCACTCTATATAGTAGAGCTATATGTGTAGACTGCATGCATTGTGAAGGGTAGTTGACCTTGCAAGTTGAGAACATGTCTCCTATGTTTGAAATGAGTAGAATTATGTATTCATGAACTTAGATACCATGCTTGGACTCATTGAACAATAGTGTTATAAAAGGGCANTATATGTGTAGACTGCATGCATTGTGAAGGGTAGTTGACCTTGCAAGTTGAGAACATGTCTCCTATGTTTGAAATGAGTAGAATTATGTATTCATGAACTTAGATACCATGCTTGGACTCATTGAACAATAGTGTTATAAAAGGGCACTTGAAACTTGTAAACTATGAAAATGCAACATAGAGACATAGTTATAGGCCAGTGGATATCGACTATATTCCATGTTAGAGACATGATGACATAGTGATAGGCCTTTGTGATATTCGATACATTCCATGTTCATTGACATGAGGACTTGGTACTTGAGACAGACTTATACGCATGCTTGCCATTGTGCTCATTCGCACATGCTTGTGAGGGTCGCTCCCTACAAGCCGGCACTCCGGAGTTGGCCATCGCGATACATTCGCCGTGCGGGATTGGGCGCCGAAGTGGATTGCCGTGGGAAAGGCTCATTCCTAGGGTGGGGATGTTGACTACCACGGAGCTATTAGGCACGGTAAAGCCAGACAGCCTTCGGGTGGGTCTTATGCCAGACAGCCTTCGGGTGGGTCTCATCAAAGTTGAACTGTAAACAATTAAAGTGACAAGTGAACATTGACTAAAATAGTAAACAATGACACCTTTACTATTTACATTGTGGACATTGGATTAGCTGCATACTTATGCATTTGCATGTTGGATACTCTTGTGCACATACTTGTGGTAATTGCCTTCTTACCTATGCAAATCATGCTAAGTAGAGATATTATGGTTGAATAGTATTCATATTTATTTCCTTGTTGTTCTTATCGCTTTGGCTTATACTCTTGTACACTGACCCACTTTTGTAGTTTTGGGCTTAGTGGCGCATTTCACTGAAGTCAGTAATTGCTCACTGGGAACTATTGTTTAATAGTTCTCACGCCCTTGTTTCTATGTTTTCTTTTCAGAGCCTTCGGCACCGGCGGAGGCACGGGATCGCGGCAAGAGTGTCGCGTAGCTAGCTCGGGAGAGAGTCCGTTTTGCAATAGGTGGCTACTCCTTCTTTTGTTTGTGTTTAAGAGAGGGAGAGTTTTGGCACCATGTATAGAGAGACCATCTTGTATTCAGATTTGTACTTGCTTTGGGACTCCTTTCGTATTACCTTATGTTCTACCTAGCGGATTATCAGTTTTATGATCTTCTTCTTGTTGTAGCACTTCGTAGTATTTTGCTCTGACACACTTAGATGCTTTCTTTTTATTGCTGCTTTCTTTTTATTGCTTTATTTACTACTTTATTTTAGACACCTTGTATGTTTTAGACGTACGGCGGGTCTGGACACGCACAGGGCGGGCTTCCGCTGGGTCCCGGGGCGTGACAGATTAGTTTGGTATCAGAGCCTAGGGTTGAGTCTCAGTGGACCTAGCAAACCTTAGGCCGGTTGGACTATAGGAAATAGGCTCGTGAGAGACGAGGTCTATTTGACATGTAAGCGAAAGTATCTCGATTGGGTATTTTGGATAACTTTAGGAAGTAGAGTTGAATCGAAGTGTATAGCTCCTAACTTCGCGGAGGGTTACGTTGGCGGCCGACAACGTAACATCGGGAGTTAGTAGTGAAGTACACTTCCTTACTTTTGCCTGATTTGGGTATTATCTTTGAGCGGGGATGCGATAGCGTAGGTTTGCTAACTTACGCTTTTATTATGTTGTAGTGCGATGCCGATCACACGCTCCCAATCTGCTGGAGCGGATAACGCGGTAAATTTGGAGGAGGTCGAGACCTCCGCTACCTCCGGATCCAGCGAGGTCCGTGAGCTAAGGAGCCAGCTGGCGACTCTCACCGACTTGGTGACGCAGTAGGTAGAGGCGGCCCGACAGCAGACTGATGTGGCGCGCCGACAGGAGGCGCGGATGAAGCGCCTGGAGGACCTTCTTCTACAGCAGGCGGCAGCTTCTAGGGAGACCCAAGCCCCTACACCGCCAGCACCAGTTGTAGATGTGGCACCGAGAGCACCGTCCCCTGCGCCCAGTTCGTCGCGTGTGGCGCCCATGGTCGCGCCTCAGGAGGAGGCTTTGGCGGCACCACCTGTTCAGGCACCCCCGATTGGAGCCGTTTTTCCCATGTTGGTTGAGGGGGCGGAGCGGGACCGACTGATGGAACGCCTTAATGAGTTTAGGAGGTGCAGCCCCAGAATTTTCGATGGCGAGAAGGTCGACCACTGGATCGTGGAAAAGTGATTGATGCACATGGAGAAGCTCTTCCGCGACACCTTCGTGGAGGAGAGGGATCGAGTTTGGCTCGCCACACACCATCTGGACGGCGAGGCCTACCACTGGTGGTTGGATCTCCAGGAGAACCCCAGCACTGATTTGGCAGCTATCACGTAGAAGAAGTTCAAGGAGCTTCTACTAGCACACTACTTCCCGACCAGCGTCAAGCGCAAGATGGAGCAGGATCTGCGCAACTTGCGCCAAGGTGATCGGACTATGATCGAGTACGAGCGGGAGTTTTCTCGGTTTCTGCATTGCGTGCCTTTCGTCGTGCGGGACGATGAGGACAAGGCCCGCATTTTCGAGCGAGGGTTGCGACCGTCGATCTTTCGGTTTGTGCAATCCTCTAACCTCCAAACCTATCGGGAGGTGGTGGACCGCGCGCTCATAGTGGAGAGTGGCGCAACAGAGGTCCAGGAGCGACGAGAGGCCATGGACAAAGGCAAGGCCAAGAGGCCTACGGCTGAGGGTGCGAGCCAGAAGCACTCTAGGAAGCCGCCGAAGCATCCTAGGAGCTAGCAACGTGGACGCGGCTCAGCAGCGCAGCGAGGAGGATCTGACCGACGCCGGCCCTCCCCGTGTGTGATCTGTGGTGGTCCTCATCACCCACTGCAGTGTCCACAGCGGGCGGGCAGGTGCTTCCAGTGTGGCCAGGAGGGCCACGTGCGACTGAGTGCCCGAGAGGTTCTTCACCGGCACTGTCGACTGCATCGGCACCGGCTCTACCAGCCGCCAGCCACGGGACTCCGTCGACACAGTACCAGCCTGGGCGGCCACCTGTCCAGCGGCAGAGCGAGGGATTTCGGCAGGCCCCGAGTGGGCGCATGTATGCCGTTTAGACTGAGGAGGCGGCAGTAGCCGAGGATGTGGTTGCAGGTATCATTTTACTTAATGGCATTAGAGTTCGTGCTTTATTTGATACCAGTGCATCGCATTCATTTATAGATCGGCTGTTTGCCGAGTTGCATGGCATCCCTTTGGTTTCTTTGTTCCATCCGGAACATATTGTAGTACCCGACTACACTCTGGATATTAGAGAATATTGCCCTAGTTGCCCTGTTCGGGTAGAAGATTGGATCATGCCCGTAGATTTGCTAGCCCTGCGCAAGCTAGGGGATTTCGATGTGGTCTTGGGTATGGATTGGCTAACCAAATATTATGCCATGATAGATTGTAAGAATCGCACGGTTACTTTCAGAGAACCGGGACAGACTGAGGTTGTGTTTGGAGGATGCCGGAGTTCGCTTTTTGCGATGTCGATCAGCTCGTCTCGAGCTAAGCAGCTGATCAGCCGAGGTTGTGTAGCCTACTTGGCTAGTTTGTATTGAGGGGCGAGGATGACACCCTTAGGATTGAGGATATCCCGGTGGTACGGAAATTTCAGGACGTGTTTTCAGCTGAGTTACCGGGTATGCCACCCGATAGGGAGATCAAGTTTGTAGTGGATCTCGTTCCTGGGACTACCCCAATCTCGAAGGCACCCTATAGGATGGCACCGACGGAACTGAAGGAGCTGAGGGCACAACTACAGAATCTTTTGGATAAAGGCTTCATTCGACCAAGCGTCTCGCCTTGGGGAGCACCAGTGTTGTTCGTCAAGAAGAAAGACGGATCGCTACGCCTATGTGTGGACTATCGTGAACTTAATAAAGTCACGATCAAGAATAAGTATCCGTTGCCGATGATCGATGACTTGTTTAATAAACTTCAAGGATCGTGTGTGTATTCCAAGATAGACTTGCAGTCGGGATACCACCAACTAAAGATCAAACCCGAGGATGTATCGAAAACGGCTTTTAGAACACGGTATGGACATTATGAGTTCACAGTGATGCCATTCGGGCTTACTAACGCCCCGGCCGCTTTTATAGATCTGATGAACCGTGTCTTCAAGCCTTACTTGGACCGATTTGTCGTGGTGTTCATTGACGATATTTTGGTTTATTCCCGAAGTGACGCAGATCACGAGGAGCATCTGAGGCTTGTACTTCAAATACTTCGGGAAAATGAGCTTTATGCCAAGCTGAAAAAGTGTGAATTTTGGCTTCGAGAAGTAGCCTTCCTTGGACATTTGATTTCGGGATCGGGTATAGCCGTGGATCCTAAGAAGATTGAGGCTATCAAGGATTGGCCGAGACCGACGAGCGTTACGAAGATACGGAGCTTCCTTGGATTGGCCGGTTACTACTGGAGGTTTGTTGAGGGGTTCGCTAAGCTATCTACTCCCCTCACGAGACTCACGCATAAAGGTGTCAAGTTCATTTGGAATGATGCATGCAAAAGAAGCTTCCAAGAGTTGAAGTAAAGATTGACGACCGCCCCGATCCTAACCCTGCCGGTGACTGGAGCAGGGTATGTGATTTACAGTGATGCATTTCTTAACGGATTGGACTGTGTGTTGATGTAGGGTGGCAAAGTGATCGCGTATGCTTCGCGCCAACTGAAGGAATATGAAAAGAATTACCCTACGCATGATTTGGAGTTGGCGGCCGTAGTCTTCGCATTGAAGTTATGGCGCCACTACTTATATGGTGAGCGGTGTGAAGTATATACGGATCACAAGAGCTTGAAATATTTGTTCACTCAGAAGGAGTTGAACTTGAGGTAGCGCATATGGTTGGAGCTACTCAAGAATTACGACTTGACGATTCTATAACACCTGGGCAAGGCTAACGTGGTGGCGGATGCGCTAAGTAGGAAATCAACTGAAAACTTAGCGATGCATATTGTTACTCAACTGCAGTTGATCGAGCAAATGAAGCGGTTGGAGTTGGAGGTGGTGACTCCAGACACACCTTTGCGGTTGATGACCTTGGTAGTGCAACCTATACTCTTGGATAGAAGTAAAGAGAAGCAAGCTTCCGATGTGGAGTTACAAAATATTAAAGGTAAAATGGTTGATGGTTGCACCGGCGATTTCCTTATGGATGACCAAGCATTGATGCGTTTCCGTGGGCAGATTTGTGTACCGGCGGAATCGGGAATTAAAGAGGATATTCTTCAAGAAGCGCACCGAGCGCCCTATGCTATACATCCGGGAGGCACCAAGATGTACAAGGACTTAAAGTTGCTTTATTGGTGGCCCGGGATGAAAAAGGACGTTGGCGAGTGTGTAGCTTGTTGTCTAACTTGCCAACAAGTAAAGGCTGAGCATCGATTACCCACGAAAAAACTTCAGAGTTTGCCTATTCCCATGTGGAAGTGGGAGAAGATCACCATGGATTTTGTGATGGGATTGCCTCGCTCTCAGGCCGGGCATGATGCTATATGGGTGATCGTGGATAGGTTGACGAAGTCGGCGCACTTCATACCTATTCATACTACTTGGACCGGAGAGAAGCTCACACAAGTGTACCTTGATGAGATTGTGCGACTTCATGGAGTGCCTACATCGATAGTATCGGATCGAGACACTCGGTTTGTGTCTCACTTTTGGAGGAGTCTGCAGGACGCCTTGGGCACCCTACTGGACTTTAGCACTACTTTTCACCCTTAGAGTGATGGGCAGTCGGAGCGCACTATTCAGACTTTAGAAGATATGCTCTGAGCTTGTGTGATAGACTTCCAAGGAGAATGGTCGCAGTATCTACCGATGGCGGAGTTTGCTTATAACAACAGTTATCAAGCAAGCATCAAGATGGCGCCCTTCGAAACACTTTTATGGACGGAAGTGTAGATCGCCACTTCATTGGAGTGAAGTTGGCGAGAGATTGGCATTAGGCCCTGATGTGCTCTAGGAAGCTGAGGACAAGGTTCGAATTGCTTGGGAGCGGCTTGTGACGGCACAGAGTAGACAGAGGAGCTACACCGACCGACGACGGCGAGACTTGGAGTTCCAAGTTGGAGACCATGTTTTCTTGAAGGTCTCGCCGACTAGAGGGATTAAGAGATTTGGGATTCGGGGTAAGTTGAGCCCCCGTTTTATTGGACCGTACGAAATCTTGGAACGTGTAGGTCCGGTAGCGTATCGACTTGCTCTACCACCGAACCTATCCGGCGTGTACAACGTCTTTCATGTATCGGTCCTTCGGAAGTATGTCTTCGACCCGACACATGTGTTGGATGCTACACCTGTGGAGTTACGGGACGACTTGAGCTTCGAGGAGCAACCAGTGAGGATTTTGGCTCGCGGGGTGCGGAAACTACGAAATCGGGATATTCCGTACGTGAAGGTCCTTTGGAGCAAGCACGGAGAGCGGGAGGCCACGTGGGAGCTAGAGAGTGTGCTGCGGGAGCGCTATCCCCATCTTTTTCAGATGGAGCTTTGAGGTATGTGGGCTTTCGAGTTTTGCGGACGAAACTCCTTTTTAGGAGGGGTGAATGTAGCACACTGGACCTTTGCAAATTGCGAGGTTCGAGTGTTTGATGAGTACTCCGAACTTTTCCACACTTGGTGGAAGGCCGTAGATGGTATTCCGGCCTAAAAGTTCGATCTCTAGAGTTTTGACTTTGTCCTGAGAGTTTTCACTCTCGGGGATCGGTCCCTGATATGAGAGACCGGTCACCTCAGCTCAGTGTTGCGGCAGCTGGCGAGGCAACTGGTTCCTGGTAGGCGAGACCGGTCCCCGAGGGCGTTTGCGTGGGGAGAGACTGGTCCCGTGCGGGGAGAGACCGGTTCCCGAACGTTGGATTTTCGGGGCAGGCTGAGAGACTGGTCCAAAGTCGGGGAGACCGGTCCCTCTGGGCGAAAACTGCCCAGACCGGGCTGATGTGAAATTAAGTTTTTGAGGGGCTTTTTCTGGATTTTATTGCACTAGATGGTCTATATGGCCCTTTCACCCTCTTCCCTCCTCATTTCTTCCATTCACACCCATTCTAGAGAGAGAAGAAGAGAGGGAGAAGGAGAGGAAGAAGAAGGAGAAGGAGAGGATCTTGCTTGGAAGCCTTGGAGCATCACCTTCTTCCTCATTTCTCACCTTTGGGGGACTTGGAGCCTACTTTTGAAGCTTGGTGGTGGATCAATCTTCAACCCTTGAGGATCTTGGACTTGGTTTGGAGCTTCCTAGAGATATGTGACTAGTTCTTCTCCTCTAGATCCTAGTTTTGGAGTTTTTTGCTTGATGAAACCCTAGACTGGGATTCTAGGGTTAGATTTGGGGCTTTTTGGTTTTGAGGGCCTTGAAACCTAGTTGATGGGTTTGGAACCTTTATTTAGGTTGGATTTGAAGAACTCTAACTCCAAATTGGAGTTTGAGAGAGGATTTCTTCACCTAGGTGAGTTTTTCTCCACCTTAGCCTATGTTGCTTATTGATTGAGCTTAGGGTTGATCGTGAGATTTGTTTGACCCTTATTCCTACATCTTTAGGGTGCTAGGAGATTAGTCGATGCCTTCGTCGGAGCTTACGAAGGGTTTCGGTATCATCGGTGGGTTTGGCTTCTTGAACACGGAGCAAAATGGCCCCTACGTTTTCTATACTCGTCGTAAAGTATTTTTGAATGCAAATCCATGCTAAATATGAATTATGTGAATTTTAGAACACTTGAAATGCATGCCTTATGTATCATGAAATTTGCACTCTATATAGTAGAGCTATATGTGTAGACTGCATGCATTGTGAAGGGTAGTTGACCTTGCAAGTTGAGAACATGTCTCCTATGTTTGAAATGAGTAGAATTATATATTCATGAACTTAGATATCATGCTTGGACTCATTGAACAATAGTGTTATAAAGGGGCACTTGAAACTTGTAAACTATGAAAATGCAACATAGAGACATAGTGATAGGCTAGTGGACATCGACTATATTCTATGTTAGAGACATGATGACATAGTGATAGGCCTTTGTGATATTCGATACATTCCATGTTTATTGACATGAGGACTTGGTACTTGAGACAGACTTATACGCATGCTTGCTATTGTGCTCATTCGCACATGCTTGTGAGGGTCGCTCCCTACAAGCCGGCACTCCGGAGTTGGCCATCGCGATACGTTCGCCGTGCGGGATTGGGCGCCGGAGTGGATTGCCGTGGGAAAGGCTCATTCCTAGGGTGGGGATGTTGATTACCACGGGGCCATTAGGCACGGTAAAGCCAGACAGCCTTCGGTTGGATCTTATGCCAGACAGCCTTCGGGTGGGTCTCATCAAAGTTGAACTGTAAACAATTAAAATGACAAGTGGATATTGACTAAAATAGTAAACAATGACACCTTTACTATTTACATTGTGGACATTGGATAAGCTGCATACTTATGCATTTACATGTTGGATATTCTTGTGCACATACTTGTGGTAATTGCCTTCTTACCTATGCAAATCATGCTAAGTAGAGATATCATGGTTGAATAGTATTCATATTTATTTCCTTGTTGTTCTTATCGCTTTGGCTTATACTCTTGTACACTGACCCGCTTTTGTAGTTTTGGGCCTAGTGGCGCATTTCACTGAAGTCAGTAATTGCCCACTAGAAATTGTTGTTTAATAGTTCTCACGCCCCTGTTTCTATGTTTTTCTTTTCAGAGCCTTCGGCACCGGCGGAGGCATGGGATCGCGGCAAGAGTGTCGCGTAGCTAGCTCGGGAGAGAGTCCGTTTTGCGATAGGTGGCTACTCTTTCTTTTGTTTGTGTTTGAGAAAGGGAGAGTTTTGGCACCATGTATAGAGAGACCACCTTGTATTCAGATTTGTACTTGCTTTGGGACTCCTTTCGTATTACCTTATGTTCTACCTAGCGGATTATCAGTTTTATGATCTTCTTCTTGTTGTAGCACTTCGTAATATTTTGCTCTGATACACTTAGATGCTTTCTTTTTATTGCTTTATTTACCGCTTATTTTAGACGCCTTGTATGTTTTAGACGTACGGCGGGTCTGGACACGCACCGGGCAGGCTTCCGCTGGGTCCCGGGGCGTGACAATGCATGGAAATAGAAAAGTGGTCTTCTGTTCGCTGAAAAAAAACCTCTCTTTCAAGCGTTACTTGCCTATTTATACTTCGGCATTATTGTTCGGTTATGTACACATCCCTGATTTCATGGGCCACTACAAGCCAATCCTAACCGCTCAAACTGCTTGCGGTTATGTTGTGATTCTCTTTATGCTCCCGGCGTACCACATATCATTTAACCCTAGCTTTTAGGATTCCTAGCTAAGCCGTGCTCCGATCTGCTACATGACGTTTCATTATTGGCTCTAACTATTACCCCCTCGACAGCTCCCGAACAGATGGTTTGGTAGCTAGCGTAATCTCTTCTGAAGGCGCAGATTTCGAAATCATTATTTCAAATTGCCTTGTACCATCTTTCTCTCAGCCGTCCTTTCACATTCGACGGCCACAATCTCCGAGACATTCCTTTTTATCTCTTATGCGACATTTCTTAGGTCTGCCGTCTCGTCATCATTAAAGACGTTTCAGGAATTCCATCCGACGACCCTTTTCTTTTGTCTCGTCTCCTCTAATGGCTCCGCTTCCTTCTCTTCCTTCTTCTCCATCTCTCGATTATACATTACTTTGACAATTCGTTCCGTCAAACCCTTCTCGATTTATTTTAGGTCCTTCGTTTACAGATGAACCGTATGCCTAAGGATTTTTCTTTCTCAAGTGAGGGTATTCCTTTAATGGCTGATGCCATTCATCTCCACTCTTGGTTTGCTTCAACTTCGACGGGAAAAAGTCTCCGGACTTGGCCGAGTGTTTCGGAAGCATATCTTGCCTGGTTGGATCGGGTGGAAGCGTCGTATGCCGATCTCTGGCGCGAAATTGGGATTTATGATGCCATTCAATTATCTCAAACACCTCCCATAGCCGATAACCTTCTTTTGGCTGCGTCTGTCTATTTTCTGGTCCTTTGTTTCCAACACCTTCTTTTTTATAGCGGGGCCCTTTACTCCTACTCTCCTTGATGTCGCAACGATCATTGGTTTACGCCCTCATGGCATTACCCTTTCAATGGCCTACAATCCTGACGACATGATTGATTTTGAGGCCCATCTTGATCTAGCTGATCTAGCTTATACCAAGTTTATCTATCGATTCGCAAGTCAATCCCCTACTCCGGTTACTAAGAAGGAACATACAACATTCTTTCTCTACTGGTTGTGTCATAATCTCTTCTGTACTCGTTCACAGAAGATAAATTGAGATTTTTGGGTTCCGATTAAAAAACAACAATCGATTTGGATGCTGCTAACCTTGNCAGGCCACCCATATAAATTCGGCAATTATTTCAAAGTTTGTTATGAATCGTGTCCTCATCACCTTATCTCGTGGTCCCCATTTGCAGAATGCGTCACTGGTCCACCTTGGCTTCTTACTCGATATGAAACCATCCAGGGTAAACTGGCCACTTCTCGGTCCAGTGAATATTCAGATGTTTGGTTTTTTTTACTAGCTGCGCGAGATCTGCACGTTGGGCTGAAAATACGTTCTAAGTTGATGCCCAGTACTGAAGTTTATTCTCCTCAGTATGCTACGCGTCAGTTTGGATTTGTCTAAGCAATTCCAGTACTGGCCAAATTTTTTACGGCCAATACTGCCGTAACCGTCCTTCCACTAAGAGCACAGCCGAAGCTAATCGGCTTTCGGCTATGGGGAATCGTTTTCGACGCTTCTTCAAATTAGTAAGCTTTAGGCCGAATCACACAGGAGTAATAGGTTTTCATTTTACAGTATCTTGGGATGCTTTTTGTGAGAGGATCTTTATTCTGATAACGTCACACCCGCTTCGTAAGGTTCTTCATCCGGAAGGTATGCTGCTTACTAATTGATCTATTTTCATGTTTATGTTTCTTCTTCGGCTCATTTTATTTATTTGTAGCAGTACCTTTTTCGAACAAGGATATCTCACTCGATCCCTCTGCACAAGAAAAATCAGGGGAAAAGTCTGATCGAGATTCTGATGATTTACCCTGCCCCTCTAAAGTGAGTCTTGCTTTTTTATTTTTGCATCTTTTCTTTGCATAGTTCATTTGACTCACACATGTATATATATATATATATAGATTTTTATATATAGTTGATTCCGGCTACTTCATCGGTTCCCCCCTATTCGAAGAAATGATCGATTGAAGCCGAACAATCTACTCTTCCGCCACCCCCAAAGCGGCGCAAATCAGTTGTAAAGAGGATCCATTCTCCAACTCCTACAATCGTCGAAGATACATCTTCGGCTGATGTTCCACCAACATCGGAGAAAAATCCTCCTCAATCATCTCCAAATGAACCTATCTCAGCCGAGGTAATTCCTCAGCCAATTCTGATTGACTCCTCTTCTTCTAATGCTTCAAACGGACTACCTTTACTTTCTCCTTCGTAAAACAGACGCCTTCGGGGAGAAGTTCTCGCGTCCATTTTGCTTCGTCCTTGGGGAAGAGAATGTCTGATACTAAATGTAATATACCGAAACTTCGGTGGAGTATATCGAACTTTAGTCAAATTGACCAAAGTGTGCGAGAGAAATAGTTGGACAAAGTCCATCTGACATTCCAACAATGTTGGAAGGGTTAGAGTTGAGTTCTGAATGCGTTAGAAGGGTTTTAGCATTGCTCAACGCAAAATGGAGCCAAGCTCTGCCAAAACTGAGGTCTGGGGCTTTGCGTACTGGTACTGGGCAAGTGGTACCGGTACCAGGCCAGCCAACTGAGAAGGCAGCTCTCAGGTTTGGCCTCTGTCAAGCTGCTTAACCGGTGACGGTCCCGATGCGTACCGGTACCCCGCAGCAACCCGAGAACAGCAGCTCTCGGGTTTGGGCAGTTGAACAGGGGCGTATTGGTGATGCCCACCCGTGTACCAGTACGCAGTGCTGTGAACAGTAGCTGTAGTCTGCTGCAAATAAAAAGAGTTGAAGGGCTTGTTTGCAATTGTAACAGCTTATAAAAACACCCCATTTCCTCCTCTCTCATTCACAGCAGTGAGAACACCCCCTCAACACATTTTCCTCCCTCTCTCTCTAGGAACTCTCTCCCAAGGTGGTCAAGAGGAAATTTAGAGGAGGATTTAAAGGAGATTTGGAGCTTTGGAGGATCTAGGGCTCTCCTACAAGGTGTAGCTTGGTGAGCTTCTAGGCTAAGGTAAGGTTTCTTGTGAAATCTATGTTAGGGTTTGGTTTTATACCCTAGAACACTTGGTTTTGATCTTCTTACATAAAGGGAAACCTAGTAGAGACCATGGAAACTCATGAAAATTCATGTTTGCCCATGAGCTCTCATAGTAGATGTCTAGGGTTTGGTTCAAATGCCCTAGAAATGGCTTTAGATGGATCTCTAGATGATATTAAGCTTGTTTTTGCTTATCTCAAAGATCCCTATGGTGTACTTGGTTGTAGGGCATTGTTAGAGCACTAAAATTAGGGCTTTTGTCATAGGATGGTTTACATGTAAATTGACCTTATAGAAACCTAATTGAAGGTGTTTCCGACGCGTTGGTGGACTCGTTCGAAGATCCGACTCCAACGAGTCTACGCAAAGATGTTAAGTCTTGTGTGTTGGCAAGTTTCGTGAATTGAGTCGGAGTCTTGAAGGATCGATGCGTAATGTCGAAAATCGAAAAATCTAAGATTTCGAAGAAATCAGAAAATAACTCACGACGTGAATCACGATGCTCAGGTAAAGTTTTAATTCATGTTGTGGTGATTCATACTTAGTTGTAGGCATTAGAATCATAATATCAAAGATTAAGTGGATTAGAAAGTATCTCGGAACTTTGCGAAACCCGAAACTTTGCAAAATACTGAAATTTGCAAAGTGTACCGGTACAGCATCGGAAGTGTACCGGTACAAAATGTGTACCGGTACAACCATCAACATGTAACCGATTTCAGTGTTTCGTCAGTTTTTCGTTCCGTCATTGTGTAACCGGTAACAGCTTGAAGTGTACCGGTACACAGTGTAAAATCGTGAAAACTTTCTAATCTGACTCAAATTGATTCTAAAGTCTATAAATAAGCTATTGGGGTTCTCTAACACATCAACCATCATGAGAATATATGTTTGAGAAACCCTAGAGGCTAGGATTTCGTCCAAAACCTATTTTCTACAAAATAGCCTATTGTAGGTCAAATCGAGATATTAGAATTTCTTATCTATATGTCGATTTGATCTTCGCTTCGCTTGGAGTTCGCTTTCCTGGTTTTCATCGATACTCTAAGCGAAGGATCACCATAACATGATATTTTTCATGAATGACGTCGTGGATTCGGCGTGATTGAAGGCGATTCGTGGATTCGGATCGTGGATTCGAGTGGCGTTTGTGTATTCGGACATGTGCGAGGCGTTCGTGGATTCGAACGTGAGGGCGTGGACAACCCGGAGGATTGCACGAGATTCTTAAGAGGTTAAGAGAGGTCGAGTCCGTGGAGTCGGTAATCACCTTGTAATCTTTTCTCTTAGTGAATTATTTTTTCGCGTGTTGGTCCAGTAGGTTTTTCTCCAAGTTGGAGTTTTTCCACGTAAATCTCGGTGTGATTTTTATTTTTCGCATTTATTTTTATCTCATTGTGATTGTGGTTTTTGGCTATTATACATATTCACCCCCCTCTAGGTGTTAGATACAATCTAGATAGATCCTTGGGCACCCCAAAACTTTCAAAAGATATTGGAGAAAAAGTCTATTTTGGCTTTGTTTTGCGCAGTCGAGAGAAATAGGCGTCCAAAAATTATGAGATTTGAATCGTAGCACCCTAGCAACCATACGAGGTGGGTGATGCTTTTCGAAATCCTTGAATTTCCTTTTATATCTAAAGTGTCATTTTTGAGCATATGTGACTATAGCTTCTTCATGCATTGTAGGGTGAGTTGGGCATAAAATGGTTGAATGTTTAATGCTAGTGTATATGAAATGTTGTGGACTATTGAGAACTTATAAAACCCTATGTATGCATGAACGATGACAAGAACCAAGATGTGACAAGAATGTAGTGACATTAGAGACATAATGACATTATGACATAAATGGTTGAGTGGCATTAAAGAGTCAAGAATGCTAGTGTACAAGTGTGGCATTAATGAGTATTGAATGCTAGAAATAACACTTAGTGTGGCACCATGAAAGTTAAAGAATGCAAGTAAAATGAGATAGTCGACATTATGACATAATAACCTTATAGTTAAGGGTCATATGAGCATTGCATCCTTACAGTTAAGGAATGTATTGAACTTGGAATCCTTATAGTTAAGGATTGGATCATACTCGTCTATAAGTCTTGGCTTGAGGGTGGTAGCTTTCTCTCGAGCGATGAGCTCCGGAATTGTCATCACTGGGTTGGTGTTTTCCCTAGAAGACGGTCCCGTCGGGAGGCAGCTGAGGGCTCGACATAAAAGGATTTGAGTTTGGTGAGTTGTAGGCAAACCTACGGGTTGGCCATGAGATTGGGTAATTGAATTGGAATCTTGCATTCATCATGAGCATTNTGACACTAATGAGTAAAATGAATGCATGAAAAGAGTAAAAGAACACTTAGTGTGTGTGGCATCATGAATGTTAAAGAAATGCAAGTAAGTGAGATTGATGACATAATGACATGGCAACCTTATAGTTAAGGGTCATATGAGCATTGCATCCTTACAGTTAAGGAATGTATTGAACTTGGAATCCTTATAGTTAAGGATTGGATCATACTCGTCTATAAGTCTTGGCTTGAGGGTGGTAGCTTTCTCTCGAGCGATGAGCTCCGGAATTGTCATCACTGGGTTGGTGTTTTCCCTAGAAGACGGTCCCGTCGGGAGGCAGCTGAGGGCTCGACATAAAAGGATTTGAGTTTGGTGAGTTGTAGGCAAACCTACGGGTTGGCCATGAGATTGGGTAATTGAATTGGAATCTTGCATTCATCATGAGCATTCTAATTGAGCATCCTCATTGTTATTTATTGTTTAGACATATTAGCTGCATTTGTCTAGCTTGGTTACTATCTATCTGTTTATTCTTCTATTATGCTTGATTTATACCTAGTGGGAAAGTCGGCGAGGTCGGCGGCCGAACCCACTAGGAACTTTGTTGTAGTTCTCACCCCACTATTTTTCACAGAGCCGGGACCGAGTGAGCCGGCCGACGATCGCGGTAAAGGTATCGCTCCATAGACAGTGACCACCCGAGATGGTTTTATACATGTGTAGTTCATACTCTCTTTATATCATCTCTTGTATTTGATGATCATAGATGTTAAATGTAAAAGCTTATTTAGGAGATCATGTGATGTAAAAAAAAATGATGAAAAGAATGTAAATGTAACATATAGTTGAATGCATGTATGTGATTACAAGATAATCATTGTACTTGTATGAATGTTAGTTTAGTACTTTCACTTTTGGCTATTGCTTGCCCTCGTGCAAGCTATATATATGTATGTTTCTGCTTGCGCAAATCTCTATATACATGATCTGTACTTGTTGAGCCTTGGGCGGACAGGGGAGGTGCTGTTCGTTCGGTGTCTGTTCGACGTGCTCGAACTGACCAAATAGGCCAGGCTCAGGGTGTGACAGATATAATGGTATTAGAGCCTAAAAAGTGAAAGTATAGGAAGGACCTAGGGACCCTTAGGAATGGAAAAACTTAGGGATCTAGGAAACGTGAGTGACGTAGAATCAAAATATAGCGAAAGCTTTATGATTGGGTTGGTGTTAGTATGTCTATAATATTGTTAGGGGCTAATCCAAGTTGATATTTGTTCTTTACTCCTTGTGTTGTGTCGGGCGGTCGACGACATAATGCTTTGGAGCGATGATAAATACACTTGTTTGCTTTCGCCGGATTGGGTATGTTTGAGTAAGTTGGCTGTGTAGCTAACATGAATTGCTACGTTTCCAGAAGCGATAGCTCGTGGTAGACCTCGAATAAGGTCAATGCCTGAGGAACCGAGTTCGACTCACAAGCAGTCCGGAGCGAGCGGCGACGGGGATCTCCGGGAGCAGGTGTCCGCGCTTATAGGAGTGGTACGACAGCAGGTGGAATCTGTGCAGTGCCAGGGGGAGCAGATTCTGAGGCTTCAGGAGGCCTTGGCGCAACAGCAGGCGGCGACGGCTCATGTGGGCATCGAACAACCTGCACCCCCTGTAGTGGTGCCGAGTGCAATTGAAGGAGTGACGGCGGCGACTGTGCTAGTCGCGGCAGTGCCGGCCGGATCGGGAACCTCAAACCCGATAGTGCAACAGTAAAGGCGGAGCGGGAGCGTGCATTGGCGGCTCTTGTCATATTCAAGAAGTTCAACCCACCTATCTTCGACGGGGAAAAGGTGGAACCGTGGATAGTGGAGTCGTGGATCGACTCGATTGAGACGCTCTTCGAGGGTATCTATGCCTTGGAGAAAGACAAGGTGCACCTCGTCACTCACTGCTTGGAGAAGACGGCGAAGGTGTGGTGGAAGCGAGTGAAGCGGGGTTGATCTTCCGACCTCCCGCTTATGCTTTGGGAGGAGTTCCGAAGGCTAATGTTCGCGAACTACTTCCCCTACACGGAGAAGCGGAAGTTGCAAGACAAATTCCGCAAGTTGAGGCAAGGTGATCGGACTGTGGGAGAGTATGAGTAGGAGTTCTCCCACATTATCGACTGTGTCCTGGATGTTGTTACAGATGATCGGGAATGGGCTGATTGGTTCTTGCGAGGGCTTCAGCCGAGGATTTATGAAAAGGTTCAGATCCTTAAGCTTACCACTTTTGCGGAGGTTTTCGATCGATCTTTGTGGGCGGAGCACGGTAGCGTCTATGCGCGTGGAGAGTGCGAGTCAATGGACAAGGATCGAGACAAAGGGAAGAAGCGGACAGCGGGAGGTGCCGGGGCCGACCAAATGCTAATGTCACGCCCTGGGATCGGTGGGGGCCCTCCCGGTAGCGCGCCCAGACCCGCCATATGTCTGCACATATAAGGCGTCTACAATAAAAGCGAAAGTAAAAGCAAGAAATATAGCAAAAGGAAAGAACTACAACTAATGATATCAGAGCAGTATGATTCTATCATCTACAACAAGGAAAAAGGACAATACTAAAGCAATAAGAGTGAAACATAAGGTTATACAATATATGTCCAAAAGGTACACAAAAGGGTGGTCTCTAGTACACTGGTACAGCTCTCGACCTCTCCAAAATAAAATACATCGAGAGGTAGACCACCTAGAACTCGTCACTCACTGAAGAGGTAGCTCGAAGCAACGCCCTTCCCACGGTCCCTAGCCTCTCCCGGCGTGGAAGGCTCTGAAAGGAAACATAAAACAGAGGGCGTGAGAACTATAATTTATAGTTCCCAATGGGCAATTACTAACCTCAGCTCAATGCACCACTAGGCCCCAAAAGAAAAGGGTAAGCCAAAAAGAGCAATAGAATGGAATAAATTGCATTTGTAAAAGCATAAGTAAAATGCTAAACTACTATACTGCGACTAAACATGATGTTAATATGATGCACCTTTACTTTGTTATAATCATTATGTCTCTACATGGCCACAAGTAATTATCACGGTTTACTTAATGAAGTTATGAAGATCATGCTTTATCATGGCAACAATGTATATATGAATACAATAAGTAACATCTCCTAGCATGCTACATGTATGTATGTATACTCAAATGTCCAAAACTATGCTAGAAGCAAGTCTAAGTAATCCAACTACTACTCTCTATCTAGTAGTGATTATAACACACTCGACACTGTGTCGATTTTCATTTCCAATTAAGGACCTACCCAAGGTAGTCCAGTTTGTGCCGCCTAAGTGCCTGTGGTAGCCCAACATCCCTACTCTTGGAATGTGTCTGTCCCACTCGACCTCGTAGGCTTCTCAATACCGCACGAGCGAACATAAGTCGCGTAGGCTAACCCCGGAGTGCCGGCTTGTAGGGAGCGACCCTCACAAGCATGTGCGAATGAGCACAAATGGCAAGCAAGCGTAGTCAAAGGCTCAAGTATCCAACCCTCATGTCTCAAACATGGCAATAGCTACTAGTAACCCAACGGTCTAGCTCTATGTCACAATGTGATAACCCAACACTTACTTGCTTAGTGCCTCTTTATGACACTTAAGCACCACAACTAATCAAGCCCAAATCATGTTCTATGTTCCAATTAAGATATTAATGCCGATGTGCACTATAGCCCGGACCCAATGCCTCTTTATGACATTGGCCCAATTTCTCAAATAGTCTAAGTCCCCAAGCCTCTCTAGGCTTCCAAAGTCTCTAATGTCACCATTGGGCGTAAAGGTTAAATGTATGAAAACAATATTCATCTTCATAATAGGAATCATGGTTCCAAGTCCCAACTAAAATGCTATATCCCACATGCATGCACCCTACCACATAGAGGTCTAAAATTTACTATACATAACATATGCATGTTAAGCATTCTAAAATTCATAATAAATATATCTAACATGATTATGCATGCTTTTTCATTTAACGATACTCAAAATATCACAAATGAGATTTTCTCATTATGTGGCTAGGTCAAACCCACTGAACCGTCGCATAGTGCCTCGTTTCGCCGAACGAAGTTGTTCACGAGTCTCAAAATACCCTAAAAGTATTGAACGAAGAGATACACGGGCATTACGATCAACTATAAAATCAAACATTAACCAACAAGGCAAAATGGCTAAAACTCACCTAATGTATAGAAAATCTCCCTCAAGCTCCTAAAGAGAGCTAGAATCCTTCCAATCCAACCCAAAGGAAGATTCTAATCCAATTAATTTAGTTCCAAAAGCCTTAGATTCAAAATGCCCAAAATAAGCCCTAAAACCGCATTCTAGGGTTTCATCTCAAAACCACCAATAAAAACCCAATCTAGAGGGAGAGAACAAGATGCTTACCTCTTAGAAGCTTCAATCTAGGCTCTAAATCCTCCAAGTGTAGAGATCTTCCCCCTCTCAAGCTCCAATCCCAAGCTCCAATGGTGGAAAAGCCTCCAACACCCAAAAAGGAGCAAAAAGAGAGGCTTTAATCTCTCAAAATCCAAATAAAAACTAAGGAAATCAAAGGGGAGAATGTGGAGGGCTCCCTTACCTCTCCTCTTGCTGGTCCCAAGCTTAGGAGAAGCCCCTAGGGCGTGGGTGTCACGCCCCAATCCCCGCCAATTTGGTCGGGTTCGGGTCACGTCAACAGACACCGAACGGACAGAGCCTCCCCTGTACGCCCAAGGCTCTAACAACATGTATAAATAGGCAATCAACAAGAGAATTGCATATATAATATAAGGCTTGCAAGAGGGCAAGCAACAACGGAAGCGAAAGCTCTAAGTTAAATATACATCACACATGATATTTGATTTCATTTAAACCAAATTCAAGTAAACAAAGCTATTACATTCCATTCAACCATCATATCTTTTACATTTAGTCATCCACCAAATACATGATTGTTTATAACTTTACATCTCTAATTCAACAAAATAAAGCTGCTACATGTACACCAAAAGGGAAATGACTACAAAATGTAATGCTACTCCGGTGGCCGCTACCTACGGCGCTAAACCCTTGCCTCGGTCCTCCGCCGCCCCGTTCGTGCTAGGACCTGTAGGGTTAGTGGTGTGAGAACTACAACGAAGTTCCCAGTGGGCTCGGCATTCGACCTCGCCGACTTACCCACTAGGTCCATCCAGGCATAAGTATTTCAAAGGAGGAAAAGTAACCACTACTAATGCAACTAATACTATGCCTGCAAGAAAGAAGTCAGTAGATATATAATTTCAATGCGATAATGGAAATGCATGCATGCTTCAATCATAATCAAGCTTTGGCTCTTACCCAATCTTACCGGTTAACTCTGTTAACCCCAATAACTCACAACCCAAAATCTCTTAATAACGGGGGACTCGAACCTCCCTCGGGACCGTCAATTGGTGGGACTTTACCTTGCCCAGTGGTGACCAACTCCGGAGCGCACCACTCGAGGGTGAGCGACCTCCCTCAAGCCAAGACGTAATGTGAGTATCGATCTAATCCCCAACTTGAGGATTCATAGCCACTGGTCACAATGTCGATGTCATG
>NW_017891106.1:23139-25202 GCF_001540865.1 Ananas comosus
CACTAGTCACAATGCCAATGTCACGATAGGTCTCTACCTATTCATTCTTGCCACTCTCAAGGCTTTACCTTTGACGATGTCAAAATGGGTTAAACTATATTCAACGGTTCATCTCTCAATGCAAATCTTGTTTCTATGTCAATGTCACCCTTGTTTTCTATTGTCCAAGTCCATTCTCACATTCACACAACTTGAGGGTCCAATCACACATGTCCATTTTGGTTCTATCATTCTCTATGTTCAACTATGTTAGAAGCATATAAATGAAGTCAAACCAAGTTCCACATGTAACTACCCTACTATGCATGAATGAGTATATATAAAACATATATGCTCAAGAATAGAGAAAACAGACATAGAAGGAATCCAACGATTACGGCGTGCACCCCCCACCTCTATTGGTTGTCTAGGTGTAGATTACGAGGGCTCCCGCACTTTACGAAAGCCGATTCCGCGCCCTATAATCAAGATAGTGCCATATTAGGCCTTTTTTGTACATGAACTATACCTTATTATTTTCGCAATGTTAAACGAAGTTGTCCCACGCGTTTAGGACACCCCCAATTAGGTTTCTACCGGGTCAATTTGTCCCCGAACAATCCTAGGGCAAAAGCCCCAAATTCAAGCCCTAATATTGTCATTTAGGGTTTACCCATGAATCGATCCCAATCCTAAGCAAACGATAACTTAGAATCAACTAAGAAGCACTCTAGTAAGGTTTCTAGACTTTTGGTACCGACCCTAGGGCTCCAAACACCACTTCCAAGGATTTACCATGAGAGCACTTTGAGCTCTCATGGGAACTATGGTGTACATGGCTCAAAAGAGCCTTTAAAGCCTCTAGGGAGCACAAAGCTCCCATTTTCTAAACCAAAATCCAAACCCTAGGCTCATTTCTACCAAAAACTCACCTTAGCCCTAGCTTCTCCAAGTCCTTCTTGTAGGAGAGCTTGTAGAACCCTCAAAAGCCTCCAAATCCTCCTCCTCTTCACTTCTTCTTCTTCTTCTCCAAGCCCTAGAGCATGAGTTCTAGAGAGAGAAAGAGAGGAAATGGGTGAGAAGGGTGAAAATGGCTGTGGGAGAGAGGGGATGAGTCATATATAGTGTTGTAACAATTGCACTTAAGCCACTCCACTTGTTTCCTCTTGAACTGCCCAGACTGGGCATTTTTCGCCTTCGGGGACCGGTCTCCCCGACCAGGGACCAGTTCCCGAACGGGGGTTTTCCAGGACTTAGCCAAATATTTGAGTCTCTCAGCTGTTGCGCAGCGAGGGACCAGTCTGCCCGTCAGGGACTGGTCTCCCGAGGACCGGTCTCACCACCAGGGACCGGATGCCTCAGGATTTCCTGGCAGGCTACGCGCACGGGGACCGATCTCTCCTTCAGGGACCGGTCCCCGAGAGCTCAAAATCTGGGACTTAGCCAGATTTCCAAATTTGCTCTCCGGGTCCCTTTTTGCTCCGTTTATGAACTCCAATGCATTTTGGGTCCACTTTAACTCGTTCAATTTCGCGTTCCGCTCGTGTTGACGGAACTCGACACGATTTACGAGGGATGTGGTATGTTACATTCTCCACCCCTAAAATTTAGTTTCGTCCGCGAAACTACCAAGATTGGAATTTAAACTTCTTACCCTACTTCGGATCCTCGAAAAGGTGAGGATAATGCTCCCTCATTTCGCTTTCGAGCTCCCACGTTTCTTTCCGGTCATCGTGTTCGCACCAATGAATTTTAACATACGGGATTTCGCGGTTCCGAAGCTTTCGCACCTCCCGATCGGCAACATACGCCGGGAACTCCTCATATGTCATATCCTCTTGCAGCTCCATCGGTATATACGAGAGAATATGATCCGGATCGTACACGTACTTGCGGAGTTGGGATACATGGAATACATCATGTACTCCCGCGAGTCTCGGTGGTAATGCCAACTTGTAGGCCACCGCACCAATTCGTTCCAAAATCTCGAAGGGTCCGATATAACGGGGACTTAATTTCCAGCGAACACCGAACTGCTTAACTCCTCGCATCGGCGATACCTTTAGAAATACGCGGTCTCCTAC
>NW_017891107.1:0-25191 GCF_001540865.1 Ananas comosus
GTAACTGGAACTCTATATGTATATAGATCTAACGGCCAGAAAAACTCTATTAGCCACAAAAACATTGTACTATAGATGATATAATAGCGCGACTATATATCATAGAGAGATAGAGCTGACTACTATTGTTAATCCAAATAGTACCAATGCCGTTACGATCTACACCATTTACCATTTCTTACCGACCCTAGGGGACACTTATCATTCTAGAGCCGACATCCCTTCATCAAAGGAGCCAAAAACTCTAATAGCAAGCTGTTTAGTACTATATATTAAATATTAGGCTGCTAATACTATTGGGTAGCGGGACAGTCTCCGTGTACAAGTTGTTTTCAATGTGCGATCCAAAAATCGACGATCGGCTCCTTTAGACTTGATCTTACACTTATTAAAGTATTTGAAACTTAAATTTTCATATAATTTTCGGTATCTTTACCTATAACGAGTAGTCAAAAAAGAACGGCTAAAAATCAAAAATCTCATAAAAATTGATAATAAAACTGAATTTAATATCAGAGGTACTGATCTTACTCTAAATAGTGAAAAGAATTTTTTATAAAAATTTCATCAAATTTGGATTTTTTTACACCGTTAAATTCACAAACGCATCACATCTGCCATTAAAATTGTCAATTTTTAGACATTTTGATCACTAGCCAAATGATGCCGAAAATATATGAAATTTAGTTTCCAAATATTTTTAATAGTATAGATCAAGTCTAACGGAGCCGATCGTCGATTCGGAAGCCGCAACATTGAAAACAACTTGGTAGCACGAAGGCATCCGTACTACCGATAGTATACTAGCATAGCTCTATATATATATATATATATAGAGCTAGGCTAGTATACTAATTCGAGCAAGCCCAATAATACTCAAGCTTGGCTTGAAATTAATTTCGAGCCTACACTTAGGCTTAAGCTTGGCTTGAAATTAATTCAAGCCGAGTTCGAGCGAGCCGAATATCGAGCCGAACGCGAGTCAAACACGAGCCGGCTCGCTCATTTGCCAGCCCTATTTATTAGTAGTCAAAGGGTAGATCTAAGGGTTAGAAACCTAGAAGCACCAAAGGGATGGTGCTTCTAGGTGTATTCTAGCTCAACTCTCTCTCTCTTTCTTTCTCTCTCTCTCTCTCTCTCTCTCTCTCTCTATATATATATATATATATATATGTAACATATCGAATTCTACGATGGTAAAATCTTGGTGGGAACAAGCTTAAAAAGCTATTAAAATAGTTCCGGCGAAGTTCGGGGAGCATTCAAGTATTTTCGGTGCGAGTTGGGCACGAAAATGGAACTCGAAAGACTATGTTGGAGTTTGGCCTAATCCGGCAAAGTACAATTGAGAGGATGGTTTAAACATGCTCAAAAAAGAGTTTTGAGGGTTTCTGAATGGTTAGAAGTGGATTAGAGACTCAAGGAGCGAAAATGAGGATTTTCGAAAAATGCTGATTTTTGAGCTGTTGGACCCTCGAGATTCGGACCCTAGACCTAGGATCAGGACCTCGCGCGCGTGGGTTGCCCAGAATGAGGGTATTTTGGTAATTTTGAGAGGTGGGCTTTATATGGGAACCTTTCTCTCTTCTCTCTCAGTCAAAACACACACACACACACATAGTAGAGAGAGAGAAACTCTCCTCTCCCTCTCTAGTTTCCTCTCTTTCCCTTTCTTGATCTCTTCCAAACTTAGGATTTTGGTGGAGAGCGAGCTCAGAAATGCGTAGAGAGCGGTGGATTGAACCCTCAGACGCTTGGTGGTTTGGCGCGCTTCCGACTCGAGGTTCGCGTTTGGCTAAAAGTTTAGGATTTGTGTTAAATCCTTTAAGAATGTAGTTCTAGAAATCCCTAGATGGTTCTAAAGCTAAATAAACATGTTTCTCCATGAATTTTTGGGGTATTTGGAGAAATGGAAAACTAGGGTTTGAAAATTAGGGGTTTTGGGGTTTAAGGGTTTTGAACATAATTGATCTCCTAATTCTCTAATTGAAGGATAGAGGAGAGCCCTAGACAACTCTAGGTTGGAATTCAGTGACCGTTCGGTGGTCGATTGTAACACCCTGAACTTTAGCAAATTGCAAGGTTCTAGGGTTCGAATATGTTTACTACTATTCCTGCTATGTTTGAGGGTCATTGACTATGTTCCGACCTATTTACTCGCGTCCCAAGGAGCGAGGTTGGGTACTTAGCACCAAAACCTCCAAACTGCAGGTTTTGGGGTGCTGGGTACCGGTACCAGGGATGGGGTACCGGAACAACACCGCATGACCGAGAGATGTGCTCTCGGGTTTGAGCTCTGCGAGGCAGAGTACTGGTACTGCATCGCCCGAGTACCGGTACTGCATCGCGCGAGTATCGGTACCCTGTGTGTTTTCTTGACAGACCGAGGCTCGGGTTTGCGCGTGCTGCTACGGGGTACCGGTGCTCCACCCCGCATACCAGAACGCAGTGCAGTCCGCAGACTGCATATTTTTCGTTTATTGGATCGATCATGCAGGAGATTATCGTTTGGTGATTGCGATGATCTTCTTTTTATTGTTTCTGAGTTGTGTACGAGCATTGTAGTATATTTTGTCACGAAATCGCCAAAGGGGGAGATTGTTAAGGATTTTATAGGTTGGCGAATTTCATAATGTTGAATGGAGTCTTGAAGAGTTGATCGCGGAGGTTTTTGAAGAAAAGATTCAAATTGAAGAACAAAGATTTATTCGTAAAGTTCGGCACCTAAGGTATGAAAAAAAGATCATTTGTGGTGAAGATACTTAATTAGAATAAGTTCAGAAGGCTTAGATTGCTTTAAAACTATTTTACTGAACTTTTCTGTGTTCTGGGACCAGTCCCTGAGTTCAAGAGACCGGTTCCCCTAAGGTCCTCACTGCGTGAGTTTTGATGCAACCGGTCCCCTGAGATGAGAGACCGGTTCCCGAACCTTGGAAATTCTGTCGCGCAGCGAGGGACCGGTCTCAAGCTTGAGAGACCGGTTCCCGAACGTTGTGATTTTGGTCACGTAGCAAGGGACCGGTTCCTCACTTGAGAGACCGGTCTCTCACAGACCGGTCTCCTCGAGAGGACCGGTCCCTGAGGACGACACAGGTTTTTTAAAAAAGGGCTTTTTGCAATCCTAGTCTACTTCTAAGTCTTCTAAATATATAAATAAGCCATGAGGGTCATCTAAAAGTTTGAGGCTTTGAATTTCTACTCATTCTAAACCCTAGAAACTTGTTTTTCCCGTTCTTATGGTTTGATTCTAACAACAAGTTTCTAACAATCAACAATCGACTTGATTCTTCATTTTTTCTCGAGAACTCATACGAAAATCAAGTAGATGTTTGATTAAAGGTAGACCCTCAGTGCTTATGGGATTCTAAAGCTTAATCACCACAAATCTTCGATTCAACAAGCTCCGGAAGAGATTCGGCGCGTGGAGCTCGCGTGTAGCCGAGAATTCGGTGGACGCTTCGAGGAGTTGAGGCGTTGACGCTGCGAGGAGTTGCAGTGAGATCGATTGGAGGATTCCCATCGATCCAGGACCGGTGAAGATCACTATCTACGGGAAATCGGTAAATTGAGTCGTGTATTTTTGTCGAAATCAATTGTACTCAAGTTTTCTTAGTGGATTTTCTTCGCGTGATCGGTCCCGTGGGTTTTTCACTCCGAATTAGAGTTTTCCCACGTTAAATTCTCGGTGTGCTGTTTTATTTTCCGCTACTTTGTTTTATTTGCATCGAGATTTTCGAGTTTGCCGTTTTTACACCTATTCACCCCCCTCTAGGTGTTACTTACCTTTTAGATCCTCGGGATCCATATCTTTCAAGTGGTATCAGAGCTGGTATAGGTTGTAATTCATGGCCGAGGGCGGTAACATTAATCGACCTCATCTCTTCGATGGCACTAATTACGCTTATTGGAAAGTCCGTATGAGGGCGTTTCTTATTGCTATCGACGAGCGGGTATGGCAAGCCATTGAATTCGGGTGGAAACATCCTATCGAAGTTGTCGAGAATGTTACCGGTCCGAAACCTAGAAATAAATGGATGAAAGAGGAAAACGAACTATCTTCGTTCAACGGGAAAGGTATCAATGCTTTATTCAATGCTTTAAATCAAACTGAATTTTTTCGCGTCTCGGTGTGTGAAACCGCCAAAGAGATTTGGGACACTTTGCAAGTTACACACGAGGGTACAAGCTTGGTTAAGATTCAAAAATTGCAAATGCTTACTAGTAGATTTGATTCCATTCGTACGGAAGAACATGAATCTTTTACCGAGTACTATACTCGTTTGCAAGACATAGTAAACACGTGTGCTAACTTGGGCGAGAAAATTTCCGATTCTAAAATTGTTCGAAAAATTTTGAGGACCCTTCCCGAACGATTTCGTCCTAAGGTTGCGGCTATTAAAACAGTCAAACATCCTGATGAACTCAAGGTAGAAGAATTAGTAGGTGCACTTCAAACTTATGAAATGACTTTTCCTTCTAATTCGTCTTCTTCCAAGTCTTCTTCTAAAGCTTCAGGGATGGCTCTAAAATCAACAAAAGAAGATGTCACTTCAACTTCTTCAGATTCGGAGTCGGAGCAAACATTGGAGGAGTTTGAAAAGTAACTAGCGCTACTAACGAAGAAGTTCCGTCGGAATTTTAGAAAGAAGTTTCCTCCCAAGTCTACTTCCTCCAAGACAAGCAAATCTAAAGGGGGATCGTCTTCTTCTTCCTCATCAAAATTCAGAAAATCGGATAACTTTCAAAAGGACTCTACAAAAGGGAAGAAAAGCAGTGAAGGTCAAATTCAATGCTACAAGTGTAGGGGCTTTGGCCATATTGCATCGAACTGTCCTAATAAAAAGTCGTTGAAGAAGAAAGCGATGCAAGCTATTACTTTGGACGACTCCTCATCTGACGATTCCACTTCAAGTGAAGAGGATGTAAATGCCACGGCACTGATTGCACAGGATTCAACTTTCATGTGTTTAGCATCTGCAGACTCTATCTCTATGTCATCTATACATGAGAAGTCATCTTCGGAGAACTCATCAGATGAAGAATCGGACGAAGATGACATGGTCGCAGCATATCAACAATTGGTTGTCGAATCAAAGAAGGTGGCTAAACATAACAAGAGACTGCGGCGAAGTCTACATGAGTTGGAACAAGAAAATTCAAAATTGGCCTCACTAACAAAGGATTTAGAACAAGAGAGAGATGGTTTGACAAAGGCCTAGAATTCTCTATTTGAGAAGTGTTCGTTACTTGAAAAGGAAAAAGAGACTCAGGTGGAGAACATCAATTTTCTCACCAAGCAATACTCAGAAGCTAGAGAAGCAAATATGGAATTCACCAAGACGATTATTCAACTGAAGTCGGATTTGAACCAATTTTCGTCTGGCTCAAGTAAACTTGACAAGATGCTTGGACTTGGTCAAACAAACAAACATGGACTTAGTTATGAACGGACGTATATTGATCAAGTAACGAAGAAAGATTATTGAAATTCGTCAACTGCTGTTCCTAAACTTTATGGTAAGTTCGTCTCTCCTAAAAATAATTTGGCTAACAAAACTTGTCATATTTGTGGTGTTTTAGGACACATAAAGAAATTTTGCAACCAAAAGGGAAAGAGCTCAACAGCACCCATGAAGAATGATCCTAAAACGACAACGAAGTCAACTTGGACTCCAAAGAAGGCAGATCATAAGAAGAGACAAACTTGGACACCAAATACTCCGAAGCCAAAGGCAAAACAAGCATGGAAACCAAAGAAGGAGGATATGAAGAGAAAGCCAATTCAAATCGTCGACAAGCCACGATTACCAAAAGCAAGTGAATCGACGCAACCCAAAACACGTAAGGTTTGGGTGCGTAAAGGTGAACTCTTCCCATGCCTAGTCATTCACACTTCACTTCATGCTTACGATAATACTTCATGGTATCTGGATAGTGGTTGTTCCCGCCACATGACCGGAGATAAAAATTGGTTTACTTCTTTGAACAAAATCTCCGGAGGACTTGTTGTTTTTGGAGACGGTCGGTCATCAAAAATTGTTGGAAAATGAACAGTGACTATCTCAGATGGCCCTACCTTGAATAATGTTTTCTATGTTAAGGGGCTGAAATCTAATCTTGTAAGCATAAGCCAATTGTGTGATGATGGGTACTCTGTGAATTTTTCCAATAAAGAATGCCATGTGACTCGTGATGACAATCTTTTCTTAAAGGGCATTAGATCTCAGAATAATTGTTATGTAGTTCCTAGTTCTTCGACTGAACATTGTAAACTAGCGTCATTAGAAACTGAGACTTTATGGCATGAACGTCTAGGTCACATAAACTTTAAGGAGCTATCCAAGAAAACTAAGAAGGAGGTTGTTAGAGGTGTACCTAAGATTGACTTCAAAGAGAACACTGTGTGTGGGGGCTGTCAATTGGGGAAACAAACTAGGTCCGCACATAAGAATTTGAACCACTTAGGGACATCTAAACCTTTAGAATCACTTCACATGGATTTGATGGGACCATCTAGGATTCAAAGTTTGGGTGGAAAATGTTATATCTTGCTCATTGTTGATGACTTTACTCGTTTTGTATGGTGTGCTTTCTTACGTAAAAAAGCTGATACTTTTGATTCTTTCTCTGAGATTTGTCTCCGTCTTATGAATGAGCGTAATGATAAAATAGTACGTATTCGAAGTGATCAAGGGGGAGAGTTCATAAATTCAAAATTTGTTGATTTCTGTGTTTCAAATGGCATAAGACATGAATTCTCAGCTCCTTATACACCCCAACAAAACGGAGTTGTTGAACGCAAAAATCGGGTTGTACAGGAGATGGCACGTGTTATGCTTCATAGTAAGAAAATTGCTTTACACTTTTGGGCCGAAGCAGTTAACACGGCTGTCTATGTTATCAATCGGATTTATGTACGCCCGGGTACTTTAAATACTGCGTATGAACTTTGGCTTGGTAGGAAACCAAATGTTAAATACTTTCGTGTCTTCGGGAGTAAATGTTTTTGTCACGCCCTGGATTTGAGCGGAAGCTCACCAGTCGCATGCACAGACCCGCCGTGTACACCACAACTCAAGTATACACCAGGCTTCTACAAATAGTATAGTAAAAGAATTCGATTCTAACCTGGTAATCAGAGCAAAAACTTAAAAGTTTAAACTTATACAACCCAAAACTTCAATACAATAAGAAAGAAGAACTATAATACACATAATCTCACTATAAAATACAGTACTAAACTAGAAAAGCTAAAGTGGTTCCATCTATCTAGCATCGTGGAAGCTCTAGCTAGTCGCTGACCCCTCGCCAGGGACCCTAGTCTTTCCCGCTGTGGAAGGCTCTGTAGAAAACAACAACAAAGAGGGTGTGAGAACTATTCAACAATAGTTCCCAGTGGGTAAGTCGCCGAGAGTGGCGAAGTACACCACTAGGTCAACTGTGGCATGAGTAGAAAACAATAAAGAAGCAACTAAATGCAACAGGTTTGAAAGTAAACTACTCATGCTATATGCTCAACAATAAATAAATATCAACAGGCTGCAGGTATTAGTTATCATGATAGATTCTATCATTCATATTAATTGACAATTTAACTAGGCATATACCAGATTGTATGCAAGATAATTCATCTTACAGAAATTACTGATAATATCATGTCATTACCTTCTATATTAGCAAAAAAAATGAAACATATTGTCATTATGTTACTAACCAATCCCGATGTCAACTTCTAGGTTATACATCACTAAGTTTACTTTAGAAGTCAACTTTCTAGCTTGTTCATCAATAAGTTAACTTGACCAAAGACATAAAGTAACTTTACTACTATGTCTAGCTAAGGTTAAAGTACTTATCATAACCCAATTTCCAACAGACTTACACAAGGTAAGTTCAAAGCCGCGCCGTGCCTAATGGCCCCGTGGTAGTATACACTCCCCACGGCATTCCACTTCGGCGCTCACTTCGTACATAAGCGAGCATCTTTCGCTAAGCTACTCCGGAGTACTGGCTTGGGGGGCGCGACCCCCGCAAGCGTGTGCGAAAGAGCGTAATGGCATGCAAGCTATAATCCATGGCACAAATATCTCAACAGCATCATGTCTCTGACATGGAACCTCAACTCGACCCAAGGTCAACACTGTAGTGCCCAATCATAAGTCACTATGTCACGCCCCGGGACCGGCGGAGGCCCTCCCGGTAGCGTGCCCAGACCCGCCATATGTCTACACATATAAGGCGTTTACAAAAAAGCGGAAGTAAAAGCAAGAAATAGAACAAATAGAATAGTAACAACTAATAATATCAGAGCGAGCAAAGTTCTATCATATAAACCAGAGTAAAGAAAATATACCAAGAAAGTAAAACATAAGGTGATACAAAACTAACTCCTCAAAAGAAATTCCAAGATCCAAAAGAAAGGTGGTCTCTATACATATACGGGTACAACTCTCAACCTCTCACAAAATAAAATATCGAGAGGTAGACCACCTAAACTCGTCTCTCGCTGAAGGGCTAACTCGAAGCGACGCCCTTCCCTCGGTCCCTAGCCTCTTCCGGCGTGGAAGGCTCTGAAAGAAAACATAAAACAGAGGGCGTGAGAACTATAATTTATAGTTCCTAGTGGGCAATTACTGACCTCAGCTCAATGCACCACTAGGCCCCACAAGAAAAGGGTAAGTAACGACATATAGTAATATGCAATGAATAGCGAACACAAAAACTACTGAAAGAAAGTATGAATGAAATGCTATACTACTATGTCTCCATAAGCATGATGTCATGGTGGTGTACATCTGCGCTTTCATAAAGTAACATATCCAATGCATACTAATATGCCTCAACATAATGAACAAGTAAACCTCACAATACCATATGCCAAAAATATAAGGAGTACGCTCTATCAAGATAACCCAGTATACTATGATGCGATGTATGAAACCGGCAAGTATACTATATACCCCATTGCTATGTCATGAGCATGTCACCTAATCCAACTACTAAGCCTATCTAGTAGCGATTATTCACTCTCAACACCGTGTCGATTTCCATTTCCAATCAAGGACCTACCAAAGGTAGTCCAGCTTGTGCCGCCTAAGTGCCTGTGGTAGCCCAACATCCCTACTCTTGGAATGTGTCTGTCCGACTCGACCCCGTAGGCTTCTCAATACCGCACGAGCGAACATAAGTCGTATAGGCTAACTCCGGAGTGCCGGCTTGTAGGGAGCGACCCTCACAAGCATGTGCGAATGAGCACAAATGGCAAACAAGCGTAGTCAATGGCTCAAGTATCCAACCCTCATGTCTCTAACATGGTATAGTCACTAGCATCTCGAAGATCTAGTTCTAAGTCACAAATGAAGTTCCAACATTTTCTAGGTCTAGTGCCCTTTTATGACACTTAGACATTTACTGTTTAAGCATGTTCCACATTCCTCAATGGCCCTATCCACTAGGTTCTCACATGTCCCGAGCTCGATGCCTCTTGATGACATTAGCTCTCTAGTTCACATACCTTCTAAATGGCAATCTTGTCATCTTTCATGTCACAAGTAAACTCAAGTTTAAATGCATGAATCCGAACTCATTTACATTATAGAAGCATGAAACCAAATCTCATAAAGAATGCTAAATGCAACCATAGATCTCCCAAGCAACTCTCTACTACATAGAGGTCCAAAATTTTATCATATATAACATATGCATTCTAAGCATTCTAAAAATCATAATAAATACAATTAGGATGAATATACATGCTTTTCCAATTTACGGAACATATATAACCATATATGAGAATTTCTCATAGGTAGGCTAGGTCAAACCCACCGAACCGTCGCGTAGTGCCCCGTTTCGCCGAACAAAGTTGTCCCCGAGTCTCGAAATACCCTAGAAGTATTAAGCGAAGAGATACACGGGCATTACGATAAATCTATAAGGTCAAACTTTAACAACCTAACAAAAGAGCTAAAACTCACCTCAAGAGAAGAAATCTCTTCCAAAGCTCTAAAAGAGAGCTAGAACCCTTCCAATCCAAGCTCAAAGAAGGTTCTAATCCAATCAATCTAGCCTCAAAAGCCCTAAATCAAAAAGCCCCAAAATCAACCCTAAAACCTCATTCTAGGGTTCCAATATAATAAAACCTCAAATCCAAGGTCTAGATGGAGAGAAAGGGCTACCAACCTCTAAGAAGCTCCAATCCAAGCTCAAAGGGTGAAGATCTTCTCCTTTGCAAGCTCCAAGTCCAAGCCTTCAAGCACCAAGGAAGAAGAGAGGGTGAGGAAGATGCTCCAAGTCCCCTAAAAGCTCTCAATCTTCTTCTTCTCCCTTCCTTCTTCTCCTTCTCCTTCTCCTTCTTCTTCTTCTCCTCTACCAAGGGTGTGGAGAGAGTTGAGAGAAGAGAAATGAGGAGAAGAGAGGGTGGAGGGGTCATATAGACCCTCTATTGTAACAAAATCCAGCTAGGTCCTCCAAAAATCCAATATTACCACAGCCCGGTCTGGGCAGTTTTCGCCCAGAGGGACCAGTCTCTCCCCAGCAGGGACCGGTCTCTCGCTGCGAACCCGGAGAACCAACGTTCGGGAACCGGTCTCTCCCTGCGTGGGACCGGTCTCTCTCTGCGAAGGCGCGCTCGGGGACCGGTCTCGCCCGCCAGGGACTGGTTGCCTTAGGGCTGCCGCAACACTGCTCACTGGGGGACCGGTCTCTCCTTCCAGGGACCGGTCCCCGAGAGTAAAAACTCTCAAGACTTGTCCAGAATTCAAGTTTTCAAACTTTTTAGGTCGGAAAACATTCTACAACCCTCCACCATGTGTGGAAAAGCTCGAAATACATCCAAACACTCGAACCTCGCAATTTGCAAAGGTCTAGTGTGCTACACACTATCAACACTTGTTGACATGATTCTACCAATAGCTAGTATAACTTGTCAAGTTTAAGCTTTACGTCATACTAGTGATTCTCTCAGGCTACACCTGGACACTCACTCATAGTCCTCTCACTACTCCTTATACATAAGGAAAATGGTTTACTAAAGTCATATTCAAAGACTCATGGCACATATCCTGTAGTCCAATATAAACCTTCACTACTTAGGCAAACAAATACTATGTAATTACATCTACTTGATTACACAAGTATGTTATCATATCCAGATCTAGTCATTTACTAGATTATAATTAGTTGTATAACATTCGAGTTATGCCATCATACAATATTCTAGTTATTTAACTAGATCATATAACATATCAGAAACTTCAGACTAATCTATCATGTGAAAGTAGGAACTAACAGGCTAATGCAAGCAGGCAAGATAAGCGGTAGAATACTCTTCACATGATTTTTAAACTATTCATTCCACAGTTATGAATACATACTCAAACAATTGCCTTTACATGATATATTCAAAGTTTAGCCATTATACTTGCCATATCAATTTGCATAGGCTAATCCTATGTACATCATTCCCTTTTTCTAATCTACTTAGCTAAATGGCACATTCCCGAATTTACCATTATATCCTCTGGAATAACATCAAGTTAAATTGCATATGCAGCTACTAGTATCATGAATACATAGTAATTCAACATGTGACCATGTAGAGTGACAAGTTATAAGTCTTCCATTACTGTTTAAAGATGCTATCATATCCAATATGATCTACACATTAATGCATGTCTTAATTTCTTGAACTGTACATATAGTCATAAAAATATGTAATAACTTCAACTCAGATGTCAAAGGAGACATAGAGGGAATTCACCCATTTCGGGAAGGTCCGACCCAACGATAAACGACGCCTTTGTCAAGTTCACGTTGATAAACGATCCAGGTATTCAAGCTAGCTTCTTAGATTGACACTTCACTTCAGGTAAGGCTCCTAATGCTCAGCTTAAACCAGCTCAAATGTGTCCTCAAATTCATCACAATTGGGTCTTAATCCTGCTGCGAAATAGCACTAAAACCTGCATTGAAATTATTACTAAAAGTCCAATTTCGGCAAAATTCTCAATTGTACTAAATTGTTGTCACGCCCCGCGACCGCCCGCCTATTTGGCCGGGTCGCGGCGCCGCCGACAGATCGCCAAACGGACAGGGTTTCCCCTGTACTGCGGACAGAGTCTCCCCTGTACGTTCAAGGCATAGCAATCAATACAATGTGCGAAGTTCCAACCAGGAACACATTTCAATCAAAGATTGCATAATGGAAGGTATCAAACAACATAACACATCCTATGTTATTACATGCATTATATTCATCCATTTTTACATCACAAATCTCATTAGATTCCAACATTAGCTTTCACTTAACTTCCAAATACAATCCAATTTAACAATATTATTACAACTTGATTCTTTTCATTCTTTACATCCCTAAAGTAACGGCCGACTCAGGGTACCGCTATCTTGGTCTCGGTGGTAGGGCGCTAACTATGGAGCTACCGCCCTCGCCTCGCGCCGCCGCGCGCTCCTCGTGCGAAACCTGTAACACCCGAAAACCACGTGGGATGAGAACCAACTCCATGGTTCCCAGTGAGTACGGCCACCCAAGGGAAAAGCTCGACCAATTAGGTCCAAGGGAGGCAAATGCAAGTTAGTTCAATAAAAAGATAGATATATATCTTTATTATGCAACTAATAAAACCATGCTTTGCCTCACGAATGCAATAATACCATGCTATATGCGAATCATGACAACTACACAGTAGATAAATATTTTACTTTGCATCATGCTATTCATAGCTTTTTCATAATTTATACATCTTATCACTTTACATCATTGGTTATTTGCTCCTAAGGTTTTCCTCTACCATAGCCAAGCTAACCACCCGACTCGGTCTCGAGTCAATCAACTGCGGAATACCGCACCAAAACTAGGCTCGAGGTGATGGACTCTCACATACACCTCAGCCCTAAATCCTCTCAACTGGGATACCAAACCCGTAACACATAATTATACATTCTCTTGGCTTTGACCCAATCTTACCGGTTAACCATGTTAAACCCCAATAACTCACAACCCCAAAATCCCTTAATAGCGGGGGACTCGAACCTCCCTAGGACGCGTCTTCTGGGGGAACTTTACCACGCCCAGTGGTGACAACTCCGAAGCGCACGCCCGAGGGGAGCTACCTCCCTCAAGCCAAGACTTATCGTAAGTATCGATCCAATCCTCAACTTGAGGATTCATAGCCACTTGTCACAATGCCATTGTCATAATAGGTTTTCTACCTATTAATCATGCCACTCCCTATGTCATCTTGGTCCAAATGCCACTTTGGTTTAAAACTATGTTTAACAACTATATCCTCTATGCATATCAATGTCTTTATTGTCAATGTCGCCTTTGTTTACTAATGTCCAAGTCCAACTCTCACATTCACACAATAATAGGGTTCTAACATACATGTTCATTATGATTCTACCCTTCTCTATGTTCAACTACGTTAGAAACATGTCATTGAAAGTAACCAAGGTTCACATGTACTTAGTCCTATTATGTATGAATGATACAAATATATATGCTCAATGCCACAAGTGTTTGCTAGGTTCATGACATTAGGTTCACACCATACTTGTTCAACCTATATTCAATACACTAGGTTTAATGCCACTTGATGTCCAACCTATGTTCTTTGGCACTAGATTCATATCCTCCATGTCCAACCTATGTCCATGACTCTAGGTTTAATGCCACTCGACCTAATGTATATAGATTGTCCATATGCACATTTCCATTTCTTAACATTAGTATCTCTACAACATGATCATCAAGTATATCTTAGCATTAGCCACATGCTTGCATTTATTATTTCTACATCATTCTTATCATACCATTACTTAGCATTATCCCCATGCATGCTTATCATGTAAACTTTAATATTACTCAATTCATATGCCCTTTATCTTATGCATTCAAAGCATTAATCACATGCATTTATCTAGCATTTCTATAATATGTTAACATGCATTCTTTTCACATTCTTACATTATGTCAAATACATTCCTCTAGCATTTCACATTATATGTCAACATGCATCAATATGAAATCTCATTTCTTAGACATAAAGGGCGACCTAGTCGCTTCGGTAAACACAACCCACCTCAAAATGCTTTCCGATTGCTTGTCGACACTTGCAATCGGCCTCCCGCGGCACCCGGCACCCGATTTGGCCCGATCTCTCACGCGACCACCCGAACGGCCTCCAATTCACGATCCGAAAATTAAAGGTCTTCGGTTATGTGCCACGATGCTTCAAATCCATTTTCATGAATTTACGATATCGCCTCGGCCCTCCCGGCGGACCCGAAGCCTAAACGTCCATTTCTTTAATAACTTTGCAACGGCTCGTCGGATTGCCGAACCGTCTTCGCCAACGCGTTTCGTTACCTAGCAATTAGATTTACGAAGGGTCAAATGAGATCAAACCCTCATATTTTGAAAGTTTGCATTTTTGAGCCCTAATATGAATTAACCTCTAAATAATCCAAATCAAATGGAGCAAACATGTTTAGAATGCTCATTAGAGGCTATTAGAACACTTAAAACTAAGGATTAAGCCAAATCCTAAAAGCTTACCTCAATGTGAACGCCGCGACGACAACACACCGCTCCAACGGTCGCACGAAAGCCCGATCCATCGCCTCCAACGCGTTCGCAAGCATCTTCTCTACCAACCCTCCAATTTTTAGAGAGAGATTTAGAGAGATAAGAGAGATATCTAGAGAGAGGTAGAGGTGTTTCTCTCTCTATCTCCATGAGTGTGCGTGTGTGTGTGGCGTGTGTGCGGCTGAAGGAGGAGGAAGAAGCTTCAACTTCTTTATAACACACCCCAAGACACTATTCACTCCCGGGCAGTTTGAAATCTGATAACTTTCGCCGGAGCTCCCTGAATGTCCGTTTGAGCTCAAACTTGACAGTCATATTCGGTTTTACTTAACTTAACAAGCTGACGATCGCTGGTTCAGTTTCGACCCCGTTTGGTCACTGAAAACTGTACCGAACTGTAATCTTTATCAGATAGCTGTCGGATTTTATTTCTCACTCTACGGGTGTCAGAAAAATATGAAACTTTAAATCTAGCCTCATAAAAATATTTCTGACTTATCCTCCAATTTTCATAATTTTCTGACACTGTGCATTTTCTGCTAATTTATCTGTCCCGTTTCCAACAGAAAATTCTAGATCTTCTGTTTTCATTCCGATTTCGGCACAAGTCACTTCTGACTTATATTTTACTTCTACAAATCCAATAAAAATAGTTTCTCACACTATTTTTATTTATTTTTATTTTTATACCAAAATCTGGTATGTTACATTCTCCACCCCTTAAAAGAATTTCTTCCGCGAAATTCAAACCACGCCTCAATTCAGCTCCGTGAGCAATTGAGGGTACCGACTCATTCTTCCACTCCAGAGCGGCTCCACACCATCGTGTTTGAGAAGCGGCTCATTCTAAGGGACATGGGTTTGATATTAAACACATTTGCAAAAGGTGATACAAAAGTGCATCACGGGTCTTGCAAGTCATAGTGGCAGCGCAAGTCGGTGCTCGACGACTCTACGCGCTCCAACACCACTCACCATTCGGTATACAAAGAACTCATCTTCGCACTTACCTTCCCTTCAGGGAATACATTCTGATTCGATCACCGACATTGCTTAGGAGCAATATCACCGATGCATCGTTTCGTCATGAGTGCTCTAATTTCGCACTGACCCTTAACTTTAACGCGAGGTGGCCCACTTCGGCACATCTCAAGTCTCAGTTCGCTTACGAGCTTAGTCTCCAACATCACGTGGCTTTCCACTAGATTGATGTCTCACAAGGAGTACTTCATCATCTGATACCACATGCCACGATTAACATCAAACTATTTTCGCAACGAGCTCACGCGAACGCTTCGTTCGTGAATTCGAGTCGAATTCCTCGATAAGGCTATCTGCCAAATCACTTTCTTCAGTCTCCACAGGTGGACCATAGACCACCAATCCTACGTAGGCCTACCACCTAAACCTGTCTCAATACGCAGCGTCTCTCGCTCGCAAATGCAGACCCAATCATGATCGGGCGAAATTCTCACTTGGGAATTCGCACACACTCCAACCAGGAGCAACTAAGACCCCAAACCACGTCAAGTCCTCGGGTTGGGTCACAACCATACTCGGTATACCATCGGTCACACAATCTATCACGTAGCATTCCACGCTCCCGGGTCTAAGCTCGGACTACCGTCCCGACCGGAACTCTGCCCTACCCGTAGGTACCGAGCCGCTGTCACTCACAGCTGACTGCGCCTGCCCAAAGGGCCCAGGCTCCACAGTCCACTAATGGTCCAGGCACGGGTCGTCTCCAAGTACTACCCACCGTCGTCGTCCTGCACGTCATACTCTACCGAGTCACACGTACCAATATCGGCTCCTATGCACCTAATGCGAGTCACCAGTCCCACGAGTGATCCATGGCACGCTTCGCACCTAGCGATGCTCAAGTGCTACTGCCAATACACTCTCTCGGCTGAATCCACATCCGCACTCTACGGGTATCTACACTCGAGCGCTCTACGCCTCTACAGCGTTCCACACGAAGTCCAGCATTAGGCAATCTTGCCTATGCACACCGGCCGCACGAGCACAACCGCCTACCTCACCTTGAGGTACTACTAGGCCCACGTGTTCAAACTTGGCCACTAATCGACCGTTCTCTCAACAGTGATGCTACTTTCACTGTTCGATCTACCGGAATGACATCCGAAATTTTCGGACCACTCGGGTGTTCTCATAAGCATCATGGCTCAACTCTCGCAATTTACTATTCATAATTGCTCTGAGAGTCATTTCGCCACTTCTATCTCTACCGCGAGTCTCACTTCTCGCTATAGATTACTTCTAGCACTTCGCTAGTGCCATCTATCTCTATACCTGTACTGGCAGGTACTACGCCCTCAGATAATACAAAACTCCATTTCTAGAGAACCTATCTCTAGAAATCCACCATGAGAAGGAGCTTAGAAGCTTACCTCTCCAAAAAGCTCCAACCAAGGAGAAGATGAAGAAGATGAGCAAGACCTCCTTCTTCTTCTCTTTCTTTCCTTTCCTTTCTTCTTCATCTTCTTGTCTTCTAGAGAGAGAAAGAAAGATATGAGAGGGTGTGTGGGTGAGAAATAAGAGAAAAGAGCTCTCATACCCCTCACATAACCCCACATGTTGCATAAGTGCAAACAAGCCCCTCAACTTTTATTCTTTTACACTGCCCTGACTGGGCCATTTTCGGGTTCGGGGACCGGTCTCCCCGACGAGGGACCGGTCTCCGAGAGCTTCTCCCCGCAGTCAGCAGAGCTCACGCCCGATGCATCCGGTCTCTCTTTAGGGGACCGGTCTCTCAGGGACCGGTCTCTCCAGCAGGGACCGGTCTCCGAGAGCTGTCCACCAAGGACTTAGCCGATTTTTCTCTCCTCTTGCTGCCTGCGTGTTCGGGGACCGGTCTCTCCCACCAGGGACCGGTCCCCGAGAGCACAAAAGCTGCAGTCTTGCAGATTTTGATTTCCAAAGCTCTCGAAGATCCCCAGTAATGCACTTTTGCATTATTTGACGCCTTCGGCCTTTCCAAAGCGTACCAACCTCGTACTTTGGTCATTTTGACTAAAGTTCAATACTTGGTTATCGAAGTCTCGGTATATTACATACCCACTTGACAACTAGCCAATCCTGGACGAAGTCCAATTCTCGGCTCTCGAGAATTTACTTCGTTACAACCATGCTACACCGGTACACCCCTGGTGTTAAATCGGTAATACATGTTCCAGGACTTCGATTTTGCACCGCTTCGACTCCAATTCGCGTCGAGCAATGCTAAAACTATTCTAACTCTTTTAGAACTTAATTCTAACCCTTCCAACATTGTTGGAATATCAATTGGACTTTGTCCAACTACTTCTCTCGACACACTTTGGTCAATTTGACCAAAAGTGATCTAACACGACGAGGATTCCGCTAATTTCTCAAAGATCATGAGAGACGCCAAAACTCGCGAAGTTCCAAGTCTCCGCTCGCCTCAAATTGCCCAGGGACACCACTTGGCCCATCCCGCGCCGATCTAAAAGAAGATCGCCTACGCGATACTATTACTCCCTAAAACGCAACAACCTTATTAATCCTCGACCTTCTAGGTCGAACACGAGACACTTAATACCGACTCAAATCGGGCGAAAGTCACGCAAGGGCGTCTATTCTCATCACTCGGCTTCATGTTGTGTGCACCTAACATGAACACCCTCTGTTGAGAATAAACCTCACCTTGAGTCTACCTCTAACATCCGTTTTAGAGGTTTATGACATAACCCAATCAATTAACCTTTCGCCAAAAGTCACAAGTCCTCGTCTCTCACGAGCCTTAATCTCTTATGGTTTACTATCCTAGGGTCTCCTAGGTTCAACTAAACCATTTTCTATTATTCTTTTTATGTTCTTTTTCTGCTCTGATACCATCTTATCTGTCACACCCCGCGACCGCCCGCCTATTTGGCCGGGTCGCGGCGCCGCAACAGATCGCCGAACGGACAGGGTTTCCCCTGTACTGCGGACAGAGTCTCCCCTGTACGTTCAAGGCATAGCAATCAATACAACGTACAAAGTTCCAACCAGGAACACATTTCAATCAAGATTGCATAATGGAAGGTATCAAACAACATAACACATCTTATGTTATTACATGCATTCACATTCATACATTTTACATCCCAAATACTTATTACATTTAACTTCCAAATACAATCCGATTTAACATGATTATTACAATCTTATTTCTTTCATTTTCTTACATCTTTAAGAAAAGCCGACTCAGGGTACCGCTATCTCTGGTCTCGGTGGTAGGGCGCTAACTATGGAACTACGCCCTCGCCTCGCGCCGCCGCGCCGCTCACGTGCGAACCTGTAACACCCCAAAACCACGTGGGGTGAGAACCAACTCCATGGTTCCCAGTGGGTACGGCCACCCAAGGGAAAAGTTCGACCAATAGGTCCAAGGGAGGCAACTGCAAGTTAGTTCAATAAACAGATAGATATATATCTTGATTATGCAACGAATAAAACCATGCATTGCCTCACGAATGCAATAATGTAATGCTATATGCAAATCATGCAATAATGCAACTATGCAACCAACTAGTAGTTCATTCGATACTACTTTCAATTCTGCTAACCATAGCTCATCCGTTTGATATCTAAGGTTTCCTTTATCATAGATTCTTGTCAATCACCGTTTTAATCATAATGTTCCATCTACCTTTACAAAGCTAACCACCCAACTCGGTCTTGAGTCAATCGTCTGCGGAGTACCGCACTAGAACCAGGCTCGAGGCGATGGACGTCTCACATACACCTCAGCCCTAAATCCTCTCGACTAGGATACCAAATCCATAACTCATAATGCATATTTGTTGTACACTCATTTGGCTATGACCCAATCTTACCGGTTAACCATGTTAACCCCAATAACTCACTACCAAAATCCCTTAATAACGGGGGACTCGAACCTCCCTGGGGACCGTCATCTGGGGGGACTTTACCACGCCCAGTGGTGACCAACTCCGGAGCGCACCGCCCGAGGGGGAGCTACCTCCCTCAAACCAAGACGTAACGTGAGTATCGATCCAATCCTCAACTTGAGGATTCATAGCCACTCGTCACAATGCCAATGTCATGATAGGTCTCTACCTATTTAATCATGCCACTCTCTATGTCAACTTGGACCAATGTCAATATGGTTAAACTATGTTTAACAATCACTTTCTTGATGCCAATCATGTCTCTATTGTCATTGTCACCCTTGTTTACTAATGTTCAAGTCCAACTCTCACATTTACACAATAATAGGGTCCTAACATACATGAATGACACCAGAATATATATGATCAATCACCACAAGTGTTTGCTAGGTTCAAGATGCTAGGTTTAATGCCACTCGATCTAATATATATATAGATTGTCCACTATGTTCCACAACATGGCAATATGTCATCAAGTATGTTTTTCTATTCAACATAGTCCACAATATGTAAATTCATAATATATCATCATGCACATATACCACTAGCATCACATGATTTGTCAACATACATATAGTCATTATCCAAAATAGTCCATACTTAGCATCTCATGCATTCTTTTAGCACTTAATTCATTATGCATTACATTTAGCATTTCTATAGTATGTTAACATGCATTCTATTCACATTCTTATATTATGTCAATATGCATCAATATGAAAACTCATTTCTTAGACATAAAGGGCGACCTAGTCGCTTCGGTAAACACAACCCACCTCATTTCGCATTCCGATTGCTTGTCGACACTTACAATCGGCCGCCCGCGGCACCCGGCACCCGGTTTGGCCCGATCTCTCGCGCGACCACCCGAACGGCCTCCAATTCACGATCCGAAAATTAAAGGTCTTCGGTTATGTGCCACGATGCTTCAAATCCGTTTTCATGAATTTACGATATCGCCTCGGCCCTCCCGGCGGACCCGAAGCCTAAACGTCCATTTCTTTAATAACTTTGTAGCGGCTCGTCGGATTGCCGAACCGTCTTCGCCAACGCGTTTCGTTACCTAGCAATTTGGTTTACGGAGGGTCAAATGAGATCAAACCCTCATATATTGAAAGTTTGCATTTGAGCCCTAGGTTTACAACTATGCAAGAAATCATTAAATTGCTCTATGATTCAAGCATTAATCATCTATTAGGCATCAATGGGTTCCACTAAAACCATTTCCAAAGCATTTAGACCTATCTTTAGAGATCTACCATTAAAGCCCTCATTTTGGAGCTCTAGGTTTCAATAGGTAAAAATCCACCATTAGAGCCTTGATTTCAAGCATCAAACCTCTAATTAGCATGCTAGAATACCTCTAAATCCATTCTTAGAGTTTAAAAACCAAACTAGAGCGAAATGCCATTAAAGGGTTTGAAGCTTACCTTCAAAGCTTGCTCTAATGGAGAAGAAGAAGATAGAGAAGATAAAAATCCATCCTTGAGCTTCAATCTCCACCAAAACCCTCTCTTTTTGGGAGAGATTTAGAGAGAGAAAGGGAGATCTCTCTCTCCCTCCATGTATGCGTGTGTGTGTGTGTGTGTCGTGTGCGTGTGTGGTGTGGGCTGCACGGTTGGGGGAGAAGAAGAAGCATTTGCTTCTTCATAATACACCCCAAAACACTATTCATCCCGGGCAGCTTAAAATCTGATAACTTTCGCCGGAGCTCCCTGAATGTCCGTTTGAGCTCAAACTTGACAGTTATGTTCGGTTTTACTTAACTTAACAAGCTGACGATCGCTGGTTCAGTTTCGACCCCGTTTGGTCACTGAAAACTGTACCGAACTGCAATCTTTATCAGATAGCTTTCGGATTTTATTTCTCACTCTACGGGTGTCAGAAAAATATGAAACCTTAAATCTAGCCTCATAAAAATATTTCTGACATCTCTGCCAATTTTCATAATTTTCTGAGACTGCATTTTCTGCTAATTTATCTGTCTCGTTTCCAACAGAAAATTCTAGCTCTTCTGTTTTCATTCCGATTTCAGCATAAGTCACTTCTGACTTATGTTTTACTTCTACCAATCCAATAAAAATAGTTTTTCACACTATTTTTATTTATTTTTATTTTTATACCAAAATCTGGTATGTTACACCGACGGTGGCCCGTACGTATTTAAGACTTCCGTACGTGGTGTTGAGTTATCAATCACTCCTGATACGATAGCATCTGTGCTAGGAATGGACGCAAGAACTAAGGGAGTGGAATATCTGCAGGCCGGGTTCGACTCACTTCGCGATTGGAACCGTATCGTGAACACTATTTGTATGCCGGGTACTGAGTCCAACGGAATTATGGTTATGTCCAAAGATTTCAAAATGGAGTATAGGTTTCTGAATTTCGTGGTTTGCTACAATATTTTGCCTCTTGCGAACACGAAGATTCTGCGATGGGATCGTATTCTGTATATGTATCTCTTGGGAAGGCCTGATATTGTAAGTGCAAAAAATATCAACATGAATATTCCATTTTTGATCTGGCGGAGAATGGCGAAGGACATCAAAACTTCTGGACAAAATAAACGGTTGCCATTTCCTTTAATTATCATGCGGATTCTGCGGCTTCATGATGTGGATGTTCGTTGTACATCATATGAGCATAGTTTGGGTCGGATAAATGAAAGAACATTTGTGAAGTCCTCGGTGCAGCTTCGTACACCGTCTCAGCGCGCTTCTTCCCCTCCTGCTGCTCCACCTCCTGCTACTACTACTTCTTCACGTCCTTCTATGGTCATTTCCGAGGAGGATGTCTCAGTTTCCTCTGTGTATCGTGAGCAACAACGTCTATCTGAGGAGCTTCCGAAATTGTCTGCGGAACAGGCTGCGATACGAAAGGATGTGAGCAAGATGAAGCGATTACTCAATATGATTTTTGACAAGTTAGGGTGTTGCAGAGCGGATTTACCCCCAGGGGATGCTTCCGATTAGGAGTTGACGGGTTTCTTCTTTTGTCATTTTGGCGCTTTCTGACAAAAAGGGGGAGATGGCGATGGTGGTGGTTCTTGATGGTCTTGATGATGATGACGCATGCATTTAGCTTAGATGATGCACTTTGCTTAGTTATGTTATGCATTTAGCTTAGATGATGCACTTTGCTTAGTTATGTTAGTTGTGTAAATTTGACTTGTGCTTGACTATGAACTATGACTGTAATGCACTGGATCTTGCAAATCGCAGGGTTCCAGTGTTTGATCTGTGTGTGGAGCCTTTCCACAGTTTTTGGAGGGTCGTTGATAGTGTTCCGACCCCTGGCACGCATCCCTAGGATGTTGGAGTGAGGCTTGGCACCAAAATCCCAAAACCGGAATTTTTGGTCAGCTCTCGGATAGCCTGCAGCAGAGCTTGTACCGGAACAAGACTGGTCTTGTACCGGTACAAGGTTGATGGTTGTACCGGTACAGCCATCGGGCTTGTACCGGTACAGAGCCGCAGACCCCGCGACCCGAGCCTCGGGTTTGCATTTTCGTGGGCCTTGTACCGGTACAAGAGCCCGTGTACCGGTACAAGGAGGCAGTTTTCGTGCAGTTCGAACTGCAAGGGGTTTTTCGCGTTTCTGTCTAATCTATTTAGCACCCACGCCCCTTAGGGCACCTCTTGAGCTCAGATCACAGGGAGGAGAAGGTAGGGCACCCCTCCTCACTATCTCTTTGGATTTCATCCCTTTTTAGCTTGGATTTTGGTGGATTAAACCCTCTTTTTTGCTTCTTTTGCTTGTTGGAAGCTTTTCCACCAATGGAGCTTGATCTTGGAGCTTGGGGTGAGGGAGATCTCCACTCTTGGAGGATTTTGATCCTTGTTTGAAGCTTCTTAAAGGTTAGTAGCTCATCCTCTTCCTTTAAATTAGATTTTTATTGGCCTCTTTGTGATGAAACCCTAGAATGAGGTTTTAGGGCTTAAATTGGGGCATTTTGAATCTAGGGCTTTTGAAGCTAGATTGAGTGGATTAGAGGCTTCCATTAGGTTGGATTTGAAGGGTTTTCACTCTCATTTGGTGATTGAGAGAAGATTTCACCTCACAAGGTGAGTTTTGCCCCTTTTCTTGTATTGGTTAATGTTTAACCTAGGAGTGGTTCACCCAATAGTTGTAACTCTTCGTTTCACATCCTTAGGGTATTCGGAGACTAGAGGACACCCTCGTTGGAGCGAACGAGGAGTTTCGTCGTCATCGGTGGGTTTGGCTTCGTGGAAATGGGGCGAAATGGCCCCTATGCTCTTTCTACTTGTTGTAAAATATTTTTAAGTTCATTTCTATGCTAAATGAAATTTATATGAATTTTAGAACACTTAAAATGCATGCCTTGTGTATTATGAAAAATTTCACTATATAGTAGAGCTATATGAGTAGAACGCATGCATACGGAAAAAGTGTTCATTTTGCAAGTGGAAAGTACATCTCTTATGAGGATCATGACTTGGAACATGTACTTTGAAAGATAGTTGCCATGCTTTGACATAGAAAAACAAGAGTGTCATCAAGGGGCACTTGAAACTAGTAAACTATTAAACTGCAACATAGAGACATATTGATAGGCCACTACGTATCTGCTATATTCCATGTTAGAGACATGATGACATAGAGATAGGCCATTGAGATACTTGATATATTCCATGTTGTTAGACATGAGGACTTGGTACTTGAGACGGATCATTGCTTGCTTGCCATTTGTGCTCATTCGCACATGCTTGTGAGGGTCGCTCCCTACAAGCCGGCACTCCGGAGATAGCTATAGCGACCCATCGCGACTATGGCTCGCCCCGTGCCCCGGGCTTCGCGCGAGAAAGCTGGCCATGCCGGTGGCGGAAGACCAGAACGCTCATCCCATAGAGTGAAGGCGTGTGACTCACCACCGGAGCACGGCCATTAGAGCACGGACGCAGACAGCACCCCACCCAAGGCCCACGACAGCACTCGGCGTAAAAGCAGCGTCTATATAAATGATTGGAGACCTTCCCGTGACAGAACATGCTATCGTGACTACCCTACTAATCTGTTAAAGTGGACTTGGACTAGAAAATACAGTAACCACACATGCAAACATCTTTACTAATTACATTGTGGAGAAACATTTTGAGGGTAGTGCATATCATTGCTTTATATGTTGCGCGGTGTTTCAGTGTACCATATAGTAGTAGTTGCCTCCTTACTTATTGTAAATTTCATGGCTACAGTAAGAGATATCTTGATTATTGGGTACTCGTTCTATTTCACTCTCTCATTACAGATGCATTTATCGCTTTTGTCCGATTAGTGATAACTTCCTATTTTCCTATTGCTTTCAGGCCCTAGCGGTGCGATTTCACTGAAGTCAGTAATGCCCACTGGACACTATTATTTATAGTCTCTCACGCCCCTCGTTTCTATGACTTCCTTTTCAGCAGCCCTTCCGGGCATGCGGAGCCGCGGGATCGCCGGCAAGGGTGCTTCCGTAGTTAGGCTCGCGAGCAGCGTTCTGTTTCGCCGCCTAGCGTGGTTACTCCTCCATTTTAATATTTGAGACGATGAGGCGAGATGTCTTGCTACACATGTACAGACGAGTAACCACCCTCCCGGTTACTCCTCCTATCTCCAGCATTGTCTATGGGATCTCTATCCCCTGCACTT
>NW_017891108.1:0-6663 GCF_001540865.1 Ananas comosus
AAGTAGAAAATCGGCGGAGAACTTAGCGACGGCAATTACGCCCCAACCGCTGTTACAAAAGGAAATGCAAAGATTTGGGTTGGAAGTGGTAGCGCCGGGAGTACCGGCTACACTTGCCGCATTAGTTGTACAACCGACCCTATTTGAGAGAATCAAGGAGTTACAGGCTTCGGATCCTTATCTTCAAAAGGTACGAGGCGAAGTTGAGAAAGGTAGTGCCGAGGATTTTGGCATTAGAGCCGATGACGCACTTCGATTTCGAAATCGTTGGTGCGTGCCCAAGGATGAAGAGTTACGAAGGGCGGTTATGCAAGAAGCGCACCAATCCCCTTATAGCGTACACCCCGGCGGCACTAAAATGTACAAAGACTTGAAAGAGCACTATTGGTGGCCGGGTATGAAAAGAGATATTGGGGAGTTCATAGCGCAATGTTTAACGTGCCAACAAGTTAAAGCAGAGCGCCGATTTCCGGCAGGAAAGCTACAAAGTCTACCAATACCCGTTTGGAAATGGGAAGATATAGCAATGGACTTTGTTACTGGTTTGCCTCGATCACAAGGCGGACACGATGCGATATGGGTGATAGTGGATCGATTGACAAAGTCGGCACACTTCTTGCCGATACATACTACGTGGTCGGGAGACAAGTTAGCTCAAGTTTATCTCGACGAGGTTGTGAGACTTCATGGGGTTCCAGTGTCGATCGTATCGGATCGAGACCCCAGGTTCACATCCCACTTTTGGAAGAGATTGCAAGACGCGCTAGACACACGGCTCGACTTTAGCACGGCATTTCATCCTCAGAGTGATGGACAATCGAAACGGACGATACAAATCCTTGAGGATTTACTTCGAGCGTGTGTACTAGATTATAAAGGAGGATGGCATGATTTCTTGCCTATGGCGGAGTTCGCCTACAATAATAGCTACCAAGAAAGTATAGCGATGGCGCCTTTTGAGGCACTATATGGAAGAAAGTGTCGTTTTCCTATCTATTGGAGCGACGTGGGCGAAAGAACGGCTCTTGGCCCAGATGTAGTACGGGAGGCGGAAGAGAAGGTTCGCCTTGCCCGTCAACGGTTGGCGACGGCGCAATCTCGGCAAAAGAGTTATGCCGACAAGCGAAGGAAAGATTTAGAGTTCGCGGTTGGAGACCGTGTATTTTTAAGAGTGTCGCCAATGCGAGGAGTCAAACGGTTTGGGGTCCGTGGGAAGCTAAGTCCCCGTTATGTTGGACCATTCGAGATATTGGAACGTGTGGGAGCGGTGACATACAAGCTGGCATTACCACCGAGACTCGCGGGAGTTCATAATGTGTTTCATGTGTCGAATCTTCGAAAGTATATTCGCAACTCGACACATGTGTTAGAGTACGAGCCCGTGGAGCTACGTGAAGATATGTCTTATGAGGAGTACCCGGTGTGCATCCTCGATCGAGAAGTGAAGAAGTTGCGAAGTGCGAGAAGCCACTTGGGAGCTCGAGGAGTCAGTGCGGAAAGAGTATCCGCATCTATTCGAATCGACGAGTTAAGGTATGTGTAATTTCGCGGACGAAATTATTTTAAGGGGTGGAGAATGTAATATACCAAAAATTCGAAAAATAAATGTCGAACTTTAGTCAAATTGACTAAAGTGCGAGGATGGTACACTTCGGAAAGTCCGAAGGTGTTAAAATGATCAAAAGTGCGTTGTGGAAGGTTTTCGAGAGCTAAAGAATCAAATTCTGCAAAACTGCAGGTTTTTAGTTCTCGGGGACCGGTCCCTGGTGGGAGAGACCGGTTCCCGAACGCGTACGAAATGAGACAGCCGAAAAATCGGCTAAATCCTGAGAAAGCAGCTCTCGGGAACCGGTCCCTACCTGAGAGACCGGTTCCCGAGAGACCGGTCCCCCAAAGAGAGACCGGTTGCCCTGCGCGCAGCAGCTCTGGATGCGCGGGGAGAGCCTTCGGGAACCGGTCCCTGAAGGAGAGACCGGTCCCCGTCTGCGCGAACAGCCTAGTTCGGGCAGTGTATTAAAGTGAAAGTTGAGGGGTTTATTTGCATTTTGGCAACCCAATTGCTATGTATTGGGGTAAATGAGGGTTTTCTCTCATTTTCACCCACTCAACCCCTCTCATCTCTCTTTCTCTCTCTAGAAGACAAGAAGGAGAAGAAGAAGAGAAGGAAAATGAAGGAAAAGAAGAAGAAGAAAGTGAAGAANGTGAAGCAACTTCATCTTCTTCCTCTCTAGAGCAAGAAAGGAGCAAGCTTAGAGGTAAGCTTTGCCCCTTCTCATGTTAAACCCCAAACTAGGGTTTGGATTAGAGTAAGGATGGTTTTTATAGAACTTTTAGAGTATTGGAAGCTTTTCTTTTGCTTCTTTAGAGATCAAGACCATGAAAATGGTGAAGCTTGATGTGAGCTTCATCACCTCTCATGGTGAAACCCTAAGTAGGGTTTTGATTTGCCTAAAGATGGTTTTAATGGACTTTTTAGAGTATAATGAAGCTACTTTTGCTTCTCTATGAGATCAAACCCTAGGTTTGACATGTGTATTGGAGCTAGGGCACCAAATTAGGGCTTTTGCTCATGAGAATTTTTAAGTGCAATTGACTCTCTAAAAATCTAATTGCGGGTATTTCCGACGCGTTGGTGCGCTCGGATTTACGTTACGAAAAGTTTATAGAAAGATATGGGCAAAATGGCCTAAGTTGGCTTCGTTTTGCCGCAGGTGAAGAACGAGGAGCCTATAAATCTCAAGGAAATCGTCGGAGCACCTTTGAAAGCCTACGAGGTGGGTGGTGCTTTCCAAACTCGTTGAACTTCTCTCTATGCCTAATGTGTCATTCATTTTAGCATATGTTACATATTTGTTGCATGCATTTTAGGGTAAAGAGATGATGAGAATGTGATGTTGCATGATTGTGAGTACAACCTGCCTAATGTGATGGTTGAGAACCTTATGAATGTAAAAACCCTATGTGTATGCATGGGAGAAAAGTGAGCACCCAAAGTGAGCAAAAGAACAGAGTGACACTATGACATAGATCGAGTGGCATTTGAAGACGTAAAGTAAACTGACACTAGAGTTAGTGTGAGCAAAAGAACCAAAGTGATGTAAAGAATGATGATAATGACAATGTGTAAAGTTAAAGTAAAGTGGGGCAAGTAAGAATAGAGGAGCAAAAGTAAAGAACGTAAAGAATATGATTGCTAAAGTTAGCAAAAGTAAGAAAATGTAAAGAACAATGATTGCTAGAGTAGCAGCATGAGGTGACGTAAAGAACACTAGAGTTAGTGTAATGTCAAGATTGAACATATAATCCTTTGAGTTAAGGATTCGATCATACTTGCTATGAGTTCCGTGCTCGAGGGCGGTCGCTCCCCCTCGGGCGATGCGCTCCGGAGTTATGCATCACGGGTTGGAGTAAACCCGAAGGACGGTCCTAGCGGGAGTTCATGCGATGATGGACTTAATGTGAAGCAAGTCAATGTGGCAAAACCCCCGGGTTAGCCTTGAGATTAAAGAATAAAGAATAAAGAAGAAAGAAAAAAGAGCAAAGAACAAAGAACAAAGTGTAAAGATAAAGAACGAAAGAACTTGCATAATCTGCATATGTTAATGTTGAGCATACTCCTTGCTTTATTGTTCAGGCATATTAGCATCATGTATAGATTGATTACTATATGCAGCTTATTCTTTCTATTATACCTGAGTTAGGCCTAGTGGGAAAGTCGGTGATGTTGAGACCGAACCCACTGGGAACTTTGTTGTAGTTCTCACCCCACTATTTCCACAGAGCCGGGACCGAGCGAGCCGGCGAGCGACCGAGGTAAAGGTATCGCGCCTTAGACAGAGGCCACCAGAGTTGAGTCGGGTTACATTTTGTTAGTAGAGTACCTATGTTCATCTTTTGTATTTGATGACTAGTGATGTTGAGAAAAGAATGTAAAGCTTACTTTGAGGTAAATGTGATGTAAGAAAGACATGATGAAATGATGTAATGAATGTAAGAAATCGATAATTTACAAGTTGGATGTAATGTATATGATCTAAATTGAATCATAGTACAAGTGAATGTTTAGTTTCCTTTTTCTTTCACTAATGGTTACTGCTTACCCTCGTGTAAGCCGTTTGTGTATGTTTCCGCTAGTGCTTTTCTTTATTGATGAAAATGTACATGTGATGAGCCTTGGGCGGATAGGAAAAACTCTGTCCGTTCGGCGTCTGTTTGACGTGCTCGGGTCGGGCCAAATTGGCATCGGTTCCGGGGCGTGACATAGCAGCTTCCACTTGCATTAGTGTACCCTCGTGTACCCCGTGACATTTGATGTATTTTGGGAGGTTTCTTGTGTATTTTGGAGATTATCATGCATATTCATTTTGGAGATGTAAATGTAATCAAGGATCTAAATGTTGAATGCCCTGTGGATGTAATAGCTAGATNTCGTCTGCGCCAACGGCGGCTTCAACACCATCTACCCCGAGACAGCTTGCGGGGTTACCACCAGCAATGTCGGCTGGGCGCGCATCAGCACCGCGTCAGCCGGAGGGATCGAGAGCGCCTAACGGCCGAGTCTTTGCCGCTCAAGTAGAGGAGCAACAACCTGCAGCACCCGACGATGTAGTGGCAGGTATAATTGTAATTAAAGGCACTAGAGCTAGAGCAGTGTTTGATACAGGCGCATCTCATTCGTTTATTAGCACATCATTTGTTAAGACACATGGCATAGAGATGGTGTACAATGAGGATTACTGGTGGGTAAATGCCCCAGAACATTCATTCAGTGTTCACAATGAGTGTTTGGCGTGTCCAGTGCAAATAGGCAATTGGGTTATGCCGATTGACCTGCTAGTGCTAGATCAGATGTGGGGATTCGATGTTATTTTGGGGACCAACTGGCTCTCCAAGTACTATGCGGTGATAGATTGTGAGAGCAAGGTGATCACTTTTCGTGAGCCTAATCAAGAAGAGTTAGTCTACCAGGCGTGCAAGAGTAGGCGCTTCGCGGCGACTATATCGTCTGTGAGAGCGAAGAGAATGATCAAAGGAGGGTGTAAAACCTATTTGGCAACCATGGTGGATGCTCGAAAGGAGTACCCAGAGTTGGGGGATATTCGAGTAGTGTGCGAGTACCCGGATGTATTTTCGGCGGAGTTACCGGGACTGCCACCGGACCGGGAAGTTGAGTTTGTCATTGACTTGATTTCCGGGGCGGAACCAGTTTCGAAGGCTCCGTATAGAATGGCACCGGTGGAGCTAAAGGAGTTGAAAGGCCAACTACAGGACTTGCTCGATAAAGGCTTTGTGAGGCCGAGCGTGTCACCATGGGGAGCTCCGGTGCTATTTGTGAAGAAGAAGGATGGCACACTTCGACTTTGCGTAGATTATCGCGAGTTGAACAAAGTGACGATAAAGAACAAGTACTCGTTGCCGAGGATTGACGATCTATTTGACCAGTTGCAAGGGTCCAAGGTGTATTCGAAGATTGATCTCCAATCGGGGTATCATCAATTAAAGATCATGCCGAAGGATGTGCACAAAACGGCGTACCGTACGCGGTATGGCCATTATGAGTTCACGGTAATGCCGTTTGGGCTTACTAACGCCCCAGCAGCGTTTATGGACTTGATGAATCGAGTCTTTAGGCCATTGTTAGATAGATGCGTCGTGGTATTTATAGACGACGTGTTGGTTTATTCAAAGAGTGAAGAGGAGCACGAAGAGCATCTGAGAGCTGTGTTGCAAATACTCAGACAAGAGAAGCTCTATGCAAAGTTAAAGAAATGTGACTTTTGGCTAAAGGAGGTCACATTTTTGGGTCATGTGGTATCGGGCGACGAAGTGTCGGTAGACCCGAAGAAAGTGGAGGCAATAAAGGATTGGCCTCGCCCGACGAATGTAGCGGAGATCCGTAGTTTTCTTGGACTGGCGGGCTACTATCGGCGGTTCGTGGAGGGGTTCGCCAAAATAACCACTCCACTAACGCGCCTCACGCATAAGGGGGTAAAGTATGTTTGGAGCGACGATTGCGATCGGAGCTTCGAAGAGTTAAAGAGCAGATTGACGTCGACCCCGGTTCTTGCTTTGCCGACTCCGCGGGAGACCTTGGTAGTGTACAGTGATGCCTCGTATGTTGGTCTCGGGTGTGTGTTAATGCAAAATGGGCGAGTCATTGCGTTTGCATCGCGCCAATTAAAGAGTTATGAGAAGAACTACCTGATTCACGACCTTGAGTTAGCCGCGGTGATTTTCACGCTAAAGCTTTGGAGGCATTACTTATATGGTGAACATTGTGAAGTCTACACAGATCATAAGAGTCTAAAGTACTTGTTCACCCAGAAAGAGTTAAATATGCGACAGCGGCGGTGGTTGGAATTGTTGAAGGACTACGATGTCACTATACTATACCACCCCGGGAAAGCCAACGTTGTGGCCGATGCTCTAAGTAGAAAATCGGCGGAGAACTTAGCGACGGCAATTACGCCCCAACCGCTGTTACAAAAGGAAATGCAAAGATTTGGGTTGGAAGTGGTAGCGCCGGGAGTGCCGGCTACACTTGCCGCATTAGTTGTACAACCGACCCTATTTGAGAGAATCAAGGAGTTACAGGCTTCGGATCCTTATCTTCAAAAGGTACGAGGCGAAGTTGAGAAAGGTAGTGCCGAGGATTTTGGCATT
>NW_017891108.1:8004-25181 GCF_001540865.1 Ananas comosus
AAAATAAATGTCGAACTTTAGTCAAATTGACTAAAGTGCGAGGATGGTACACTTCGGAAAGTCCGAAGGTGTTAAAATGATCAAAAGTGCGTTGTGGAAGGTTTTCGAGAGCTAAAGAATCAAATTCTGCAAAACTGCAGGTTTTTAGTTCTCGGGGACCGGTCCCTGGTGGGAGAGACCGGTTCCCGAACGCGTACGAAATGAGACAGCCGAAAAATCGGCTAAATCCTGAGAAAGCAGCTCTCGGGAACCGGTCCCTACCTGAGAGACCGGTTCCCGAGAGACCGGTCCCCCAAAGAGAGACCGGTTGCCCTGCGCGCAGCAGCTCTGGATGCGCGGGGAGAGCCTTCGGGAACCGGTCCCTGAAGGAGAGACCGGTCCCCGTCTGCGCGAACAGCCTAGTTCGGGCAGTGTATTAAAGTGAAAGTTGAGGGGTTTATTTGCATTTTGGCAACCCAATTGCTATGTATTGGGGTAAATGAGGGTTTTCTCTCATTTTCACCCACTCAACCCCTCTCATCTCTCTTTCTCTCTCTAGAAGACAAGAAGGAGAAGAAGAAGAGAAGGAAAAGGAAGGAAAAGAAGAAGAAGAAAGTGAAGAAGAGGATCAAGAGGTGAAGCAACTTCATCTTCTTCATCTCTAGCTTGGAAAAGGAGAGCTTACAAGGTAAGCTTTGAACCCTAATCATGGTAGAACTTAATCTAGGGTTTGGATAAACCTAAAAATGGTTTTTATGGAGCTTTTGAAGGATTGGAAGCTTTTCTTTTTGCTTCTTTAGAGATCAAAACCATGATTTAGCTTGAGGTGAGCTTTGGCCACCTCTAATGGTGAAATCCAAACTAGGGTTTGGAATGAGTTAGGAATGGTTCTAATGGACTCTTTAGAGTGTAATGAAGCTATTTTTGCTTCCTAATGAGATCAAACCCTAGGTTTGATGATGCTATGGAGCTAGGGCACCCAAATTGGGGCTTTTGCTCATAGGGATTTCTAAGTGCAATTGACCCTCTAGAAACCTAATTGGGGGTATTTCCGACGCGTTGGTGCGCTCGGAATAGCATTGCGAAAAGTGTATGTAAAGTTATGGCCACATAAGCCTAATTTGGCTTTGTTATGCCGCAGGAAGTGAATCGAGCGTCTAAAAATCCCAAGAAAATCGTCGGAGCACCTTTGGAAGCCTACGAGGTGGGTGGTGCTTCTCAAACTCATTGAACTTCTCTCTATGCCTAATGTGTCATTCATTTGAGCATGTGTATATATATTGTTGCATGCATTTTAGGATAAAGTAATGATAAAAATGTGATGATGCATGATTGTGAGTACAACTTGCATAATATGATGAATAAGAACTATGGGAACGTCAAAAACCCTATGTGTATGCATGAGAGAAAAGTGAGCACCCAAAGTGAGCAAAAGAATAGAGTGACACAATGACATAGATCGAGTGGCATTCGATAAAGTTAAAGTGAAATGACACTAGAGATAGTGTGAGGTAAAGAATGATGAAAATGACAATGTTTAAAGTTAAAGTAATGTGGGGAGTAAAGAACATGAAATGCTAGAGGTAGCCAAAAGTAAAGAATGTAAAGAATATAATTGCTAGAGTTAGCAAGAGTAATGAATGGTAAAGAACAATGATTGCTAGAGTTAGCAACATAAAGTGATGTAAAGAACACTAGAGTTAGTGTAATGTCAAGATTGAACTTATAAATCCTTTGAGTTAAGGATATGATCATACTTGCTATGAGTTCCGTGCTCGAGGGCGGTCGCTCCCCCTCAGGCGATGCGCTCCGGAGTTATACATCACGGGTTGGAGTAAACCCGAAGGACGGTCCTAGCGGGTGAGTTCCTGCAATGATGGACTTAATGTGAAGCAAGTCAATGTGGCGATACCCCCGGGTTAGCCTTGAGATTAAAGAACAAAGAGTAAAGAACAAAGGTAAAGATAAAGAACGAAAGAACTTGCATAATCTGCATATGTTAATGTTGAGCATACTCCTTGCTTTATTGTTCAGGCATATTAGCATCATGTATAGATTGATTACTATATGCAGCTTATTCTTTCTATTATGCCTGAGTTAGTCCTAGTGGGAAAGTCGGTGATGTTTAGGCCGAACCCACTGGGAACTTTGTTGTAGTTCTCACCCCACTATTTCCACAGAGCCGGGACCGAGCGAGCCGGCGAGCGACCGAGGTAAAGGTATCGCGCCTTAGACAGAGGCCACCAGAGTTGAGTCGGGTTACATTTTGTTAGTAGAGTACCTATGTTCATCTTTTGTATTTGATGACTAGTGATGTTGAGAAAAGAATGTAAAGCTTACTTTGAGGTAAATGTGATGTAAGAAAGACATGATGAAATGATGTAATGAATGTAAGAAATCGATAATTTACAAGTTGGATGTAATGTATATGATCTAAATTGAATCATAGTACAAGTGAATGTTTAGTTTCCTTTTTCTTTCACTAATGGTTACTGCTTACCCTCGTGTAAGCCGTTTGTGTATGTTTCCGCTAGTGCTTTTCTTTATTGATGAAAATGTACATGTGATGAGCCTTGGGCGGATAGGAAAAACTCTGTCCGTTCGGCGTCTGTTTGACGTGCTCGGGTCGGGCCAAATTGGCATCGGTTCCGGGGCGTGACATAGCAGCTTCCACTTGCATTAGTGTACCCTCGTGTACCCCGTGACATTTGATGTATTTTGGGAGGTTTCTTGTGTATTTTGGAGATTATCATGCATATTCATTTTGGAGATGTAAATGTAATCAAGGATCTAAATGTTGAATGCCCTGTGGATGTAATAGCTAGATGTTACTCTCTTTATATCACTCGTTTTAGTACTTGTGTCTTGCTCTTAAGTGTATAGCACATGTGGTGCTTCGTATTGTTCATGTATTTTGTATGTCATCCTGGGCGACAAAAATGTACATGATCTTGTTGTTGAGCCTAGGGCGGACAGGGGAGGTACTGTCCATTCGGTGTCTGTTCGACGCGCCCGAACCGGACCAAATTGGTAGCGGTCTCGGGGCGTGACAGATAAATATGGTATCAGAGCAAGTTAAGAGCAAGTAAAGAGAGAGAGTCTAGGACGACCTAGGAGACCCTAGGACGGTAAACCTTAAGGCTATAGGTGCGTGAGTGAAACGTGAAACTAAGCCAAGTGGCGGAAGATAATTCGATTGGGTCGAAGTTGTCGATATGTCTCTAGTTGCGAATAGAGACGGATTCAAGTGGTATTAGTTCTTGGCTTGAAGTGATAGTGTTGGCGGCCGACAACATGACACCGAGAGTCTAGAATGAGTACACTTGTGTGCTTTCGCCTGATTTTAATGTTGGGCCGCGCCAGTCGTGATCGTGATAAAGCTGATGGGTTAAGTTAATTGACCCGGTTGTTGCGTTTCAGGAACTAATGTCTCTAAGACGCTACGCACGCAAGACGGTTCCGGCACCGCCTCCCGAGGTGCTAGAGCAAGCTGGACTTCCTCTGGTGCCAGAGTCGTCTAATCGTAGTGAGGTGCATGAGCCACGGGCTCAGATGACCGCGTTAGCAGGTCGGTTTGATTGGCTCCAGGAGCTAATGGAGCGGCAGATTGCAGCGACGGCTGCGACAGCGATTGAAGGTCGTAATCCGCCTGCAGCCTCGGCGCGCGTGCCTGAGGCGGCAGAAGGTGAGGGCGTGGCAGCAGTTTCGGTAGCGGCGTGTCCCCTGCCGGCAAGTATGCTTCCGGCGGCTTCGGGTACGGCAACACTCGATGCGGCGGCTGAGGAAGTAGAGCGGGAGCGCGCATTGACGGCTCTTATAAGGTTCAAGAAGTTCGACCCGCCAATCTTTGAGGGAGGAAAGGTGGAGCCGTCGATGGTCGAGTCATGGATTGACTCAATGGAAACCTTTTTCGAGGATCTTTATACTCCGGAAAAGGATAAGGTGAACCTCGCCACCCATTGTCTCGAGAAGATGGCGAAGGTGTGGTGGAAACGAGTGAGGCAAGATCGGCCTTCTGATTTTCCACCTATGATGTGGGACGAGTTCAAGAGGGCAATGTTCGCCAACTATTTTTCGGATACGGTGAAACGGAAGCTGCAGGAGAAGTTCCGCACACTGAGGCAGGGAGATCGCTCGGTAGCGGACTACGAGCAAGAATTCTCCCACATTATAGACTGTGTCCCGGAGGTTGTCCATGATGACCGGGACCCGGCGGATTGGTTCCTGCGAGGGTTACAGCCTGGGATTTACAGGGTCGTGCAGTTGTTCAAGCTCACGACCTTCGCTGAGGTCTTCGATCGAGCGCTATGGGCAGAGCACGGAGATGCCCATGTGCGAGAAGAACGTGAGTTGATGGCAGGATCCAAGGACAAAGGAAAGAAGCGACCGGACGGTGGTTCGGGGGAACAATCAAGCTTTAAGAAGCCCCCGAAGCATCCGCGCACATAGTCGTGGAGTCGAGGGATGCAAAGGTGCGCTATCTACGGTGGTGGGGGTCACAGAGCGCTGCAGTGTAGGCAACGCCAAGGCAAGTGCTATAACTGTGCGCAAGAAGGGCACTTGAGCCGTGACTGTCCAGCGAGGGCCCCGCCTACCCCGTCAATTGCGTCGACGCGAGCGACCCCGGCGCATTATGGAGGAGCTCCCCCTACTGCCATATCGGCGGGACGCGTAATGGCACCGCGTCAGCCCGAGATGACTCGATCAGCGCTGAGCGGACGGGTATTCGCCGCTCAGGTCCAAGCTGAGGAACCTGTGGAAGCCGAGCAACACTCGATCGTGGCAGGTATGGTTTTAATTAACGGAGTTCGCTCCAGGGCTATGTTTGATACAGGTAACACATATTCATTCATAAGTAGATCAATTGCACGAATGCATGACATAGAGATTCGAGCGAGTGATAGCATGTGGCGAGTTGAGGGCCCTGGGCCTATACTTCACATTTACACAGAGTGTCCGGCGTGTCCAGTGCAAATAGGTGACTGGATAATGCCAATTCGAACGTTGGTGCTCGAGAAGTTGAAAGAGTTCGACGTCATATTGGGCATGGACTAGCTCTCGAAGTACTACGTGTCGATTGACTGCAAGAGCAAAGTGATCACGTTTCGTGAGCTAGGACAAGAAGAGTTCACGTACAAGGCGTGCAAGAGCTTGTGTTTTGCTGCGATAGTATTAGCGACGAGGGCAAGGAAGCTAGTCAGCAGCGGTTGTGTAGCCTATTTGGCGACCGTTGTAGAGGTTGAACGGGTAGCCCCGACCCTTGAGGAGCTGTCGGTGGTTCGAGAATTTTCGAACGTATTTTCCGCGGAGTTATCGGGGATACCGCCAGATCAAGAGATCGAGTTTGTCATAGATTTGGTTCCCGGAACCGCGCCGATTTCAAAGGCTCCGTATCAAATGGCGCCGGCATAATTGAAGGAATTGCGGGCTCATTTACTAGACCTCCTCGATAAGGAGTTTATTCGGCCGAGTGTGTCGCCGTGGGGAGCCCCAGTGTTATTCGTTCGAAAGAACGACGGATCGTTTCAACTCTACGTAGACTATCGCGAGTTGAACAAGGTCACGGCTAACAACAAGTACCCGTTACCCCGAATCGATGAATTGTTCGACCAGTTGCAGGGGTCGTGTGTGTACTCGAAGATAGATTTGCAGTTCGGTTATCACCAACTGAAGATTAAACCGAAGGATGTGCAGAAGACTGCGTTTCGCACGCGGTACGGGCACTACGAATTCATGGTTATGCCATTCGGGCTCACGAATGCCTCGGCAGCATTCATGGATTTAATGAACCGTGTCTTCAGAGAGTATTTGGACCAGTTCGTCGTAGTCTTCATAGACGACATATTGGTCTACTCTCGCAGTGACGAGGAGCATGCCGAGCATCTAAGGATAGTGCTTCAAATCCTTCGGGAGAAGAAGCTATATGCAAGGTTGAAGAAATGCGATTTCTGGCTGAAGGAGATTGCATTTCTCGGGCATGTCATATCTGAGGACGGAGTCTCGGTGGATCCGAAGAAAATTGAGGCAATCAAGGATTGGCCATGCCCGACTAATGTCATAGAAGTCCGAAGCTTTGTGGGCTTAGCGGGCTATTATAGACAGTTCGTGGAGGGCTTCTCGAAGATCGTGATTCCACTTACGCGTCTGACTCAGAAAGGCACCAAGTTTATTTGGAGTGATGAGTGTGTCCGGAGTTTCCAAGAGTTGAAGGAAAGATTAACTTCGACCTTGGTACTCGCTTTACCGGTGCAGGGTGAAGACTTTGTGGTATATAGCGACGCGTCCTATTCGGGGTTAGGGTGTGTTCTGATGCAAAACGGGAAGGTGATCGCTTATGCGTCCCGACAACTGAAGAGCTACGAGAAGAACTACCCTATCCACGACTTGGAATTAGCCGTGGTGGTATTTACTCTCAAGTTGTGGAGGCATTATTTGTACGGTGCGCGTTGCAAGATATACACAGACCACAAGAGTCTAAAGTATCTGTTCACGCAGAAAAAGCTGAACATGCGGCAGCGGCGGTGGTTGGAATTATTAAAGGATTACGATGTCACGATCCTTTACCACCCCGGAAAGGCGAATGTAGTCGCCGATGCACTTAGCCGAAAGTCGGTGGAGAACCTCGCGTTAAAAGTCACGACTCAGAGTCCTTTATGCAAAGGGATGAAGCGACTGGATCTTGAGATAGTGGCTCCGGGGGTTCCGGCTATGTTATCGGCTCTTGTTGTCCAGCCGACCTTGTTGGAGCGGATTAAGAGTCTACAACCTACGGACCCTCATCTCCAAAAGGTTCGGCGAGACATCGAGAGTGGTCATGGTGGCGATTTCCGCATAGACGACGAGGGTGCGCTCCGGTTTCGAAACCGGTGGTACGTACCGGAAAGTGAAGAAGTCTGCAAGGTGATTTTGCAAGAAGCACATCGGACTCCCTATAGTATTCATCCGGGCGGCACCAAGATGTACCAAGATCTAAAGATGCAGTACTGGTGACCGGGGATGAAGGCGGACATTGGACGCTATGTGGCGCAATGTCTAGTATGCCAGCAAATCAAGGCAGAACGTCGATACCCAGCGGGAAGAATGCAGAGTCTGCCGATTCCGAAATGGAAGTGGGAAGACATAGCTATGGTTTCGTGGTTGGATTGCCCCGTTCGTCGGGTGGCCACGATGCAATTTGGGTGATTGTGGACCGCATGACGAAGTCAGCACACTTTCTACCGATCCACACTACCTGGTCGGGTGATAGGTTAGCACAGGTGTATATCGATGAAATGGTGAGGTTGCACGGGGTGCCGAAGTCAATTGTGTCGGATCGAGACCTGCGATTCACTTCACACTTTTGGAAAAGCCTGCAGGAGGCGCTTGGCACACGGCTTGATTTCAGTACCGCGTTTCATCCTCAGACAGATGGGCAATCAGAGAGAACTATCCAAATTCTGTAGGATATGCTGCGGGCGTGTGTCATTGACTTCAAGGGCAGTTGGGCAAACCACTTACCGATAGCCGAGTTCGCTTACAACAATAGTTACCAAGCCAGTATTGAGATGGTACCGTTCGAGGTCCTTTACGGGCGGAAGTGCCGATCTCCAGTACACTGGGGTGATGTGGGTGAACGTGCGGTGTTAGGCCCCGATGTCCTGCGGGAGGCAGAGGAGAAAGTTCGCCTTGCTCGTTAGAGATTACTCACGGCGCAGTCTAGACAACAGAGCTATGCGGACAAGCGCCGTCGAAGTGTAGAATTCGCGGTAGGAGACCGTGTGTTTCTGAAAGTTTCACCCATGAGGGGTGTGAGGCGATTTGGGGTTCGAGGGAAGTTGAGTCCTCGATATATTGGGCCTTACGAAGTGTTGGAACGTATTGGAGCGGTAGCTTATCGGCTTGCATTGTCGCCGAAGCTCGCGGACGTTCACAGTGTGTTCCACGTTTCCAACCTTGACAAGTACATTCACAATCCCGATCACACAATGCTATACGAACCGCCAGAGCTTCATGAAGGTTTGAGTTACGAGGAGTTCCCGGTGTCAATTATTGCACGGGAAGTGCGCAAGTTGCGAAACCGAGAGATTCCCTATGTCAAGATCCGGTAGAGCAACCATGACGATCGAGAAGCCACGTGGGAACTCGAAGAAGTGATGAAGGCGCACCATCCTCATCTCTTCGAAGAAATGAGTTGAGGTAGGAGTTTTGATTGAGTTGAATAAGATTGAATTTAAATTGAATTTGTGTTTCGAGGACGAAACTCCTTTTTAAGGAGGGGAGAATGTAAGATACCGAACTCCTGAAAGTAAGAAGTTACGGTAGGGTATAGTATGTCGGAATTTATTATAAAAATAAATATAAATAAAAATAGTGTGAGATACTATTTTTATTGGACTTATAGAAGTAAAATATAAGTCTGGAATGACCCGTGTTGAAATCGGAGCGAAAACAAAAGATTTAGAAGTTTTTGTGTGAAACGGGGCAGATAAATTAGCAGAAAATGCAGTGTCAGAAAATTTTAAAAACTGGAAGATAAGTCAGAATTATTTTTATGAGGCTAGATTTAAAGTTTCATATCATTCTGACACCCGGAAGATGGAAAATAAAATCCGACAGTGATCTGATAAAGATTACAGTTCGGTACGACTTTCGATGACCAAACGGGATCAAAACTGAAAGATTAAAATTTCTTTCATTAAGATAAGCAAAACCAAACATGACTGTCAAATTTGAGCTCAAACGGATATTCAGAGGGCTCCGGCGAAAGCTATCAGATTTCGAACTGCCTAAAGTGAATAGTGTATGCTATTATTGGGGTGTTGACTGTAAGTAGAAGCTTCTAGTGACTTGGCTTCTTCTTCACAGCCGAGCATCATCCCCACAAGCACACGTTCATGGTGGTAGTGAGAGAAATCCTCACTTTCTCTCTCTAAATAATTCTCTTATCTCTCTAGATCTTTCGCCCAAATTCGCGGCGTTGGCGAAGAACGAGCTTGCGAACGCGTTGGGAGCGACGGATCGAGCTTTCGTGCGCCCGTTGGAGCGGCGTGCTTTCGTCTCGGCGTTCACATTTTGGTAAATTTTTGGGATTTGGCTTAATCCTTAATTTTAAGTGTTCTAGTAGTCTCTAATGAGCATTCTTAGCATGTTGCTCCATTTAATTTGGATTATTTGGAGGTAATTGCATGTTAGGGCTCAAAATGAGATTTTGCAATATGTGAGGGTTTGATCTAAATTGAATATATATAAACCTAATTGCTAGGTTTTCTGATGCGTTCGCGAAGTCGGTTCGGCGATACGACGAACGTACGCGAAGATATTAAAGAACGAAGCCGTTAAGGTACAGATTGCCGCAGCTCGCGGCGAAAGCTTCCAAAAAATCATAAAACCGGAACCCTAGCCTCTTTGTAGCATTAAAAGGTGGGGGGTGTCATCCCGAAGCAACTGGGCTTCTCCCTATGTCTAAGTATTTCTATGTTGAACATACTACATATAGTATCAGGCATGCTAGGGTATTTAGATGTTACTTTTACTATTCTTGCATGCTCCCTTGTATTGCGGCATAGTAGGCTTGGCATGTGAACTTAGGGTGCATGAGAATGAGTTTGTGACATAGAACCCTATAGAGATAAGTTAAACAATAACTTGATCTTGCATAAAGGATATATGACTAGTATAGTCGGGACAATTGCATTATGGCAAGTGACATGTGAACCAAGTATATACTTGACGAGCGGCATTAGAACGTAGTGTTAAAAGAACACTTGTGCATGTTGGTCATAGTGACCAGGTACCTTCGTTGGAAACGGATTTGATCATACTCACACAGTCTGTTCAGCGCTTGTGGCGGTCGCCCTGCACAAGTAGTGCGAGCTCCGGAGTTTTGGCACGTGAAACGACTGGGATAGCCTATTTGGGGTCCCAAGGGATAGCCTATGTGGGGTCCTGCAGACAATCCCTTGGGTGGCTCGAGTTCCCCTTCATAGACGGATTTGAGTTGTGAGTCGAGGGCGCGCCTATGGGCCAACCAGATGATTCGGTAATAAACTCAAGAGGATTATGCAAGTTGAGCATATTGGGCATATTGAGCATGTTAAGCATGTTGAGCATAGTAGAGTTGCATGTATACTTGATAGAGTTATGGTAGCATGTTAGAGATTACATGGCTATGTGGGTTACTCTTGTTTTAAAAGCATAGTAGAATCTTGCAATTCTTTCTATATGAATTATTTACAGCTTAAAATATCTATCTATCTATCAGCTTATGCCTGCTTAGATCTAGTGGGGAGATCGGCGGAGTCGGCGGCCGAACCCACTGGGAACTATATTTATATAGTTCTCACCCCACTTTGTTGCAGGGCCTAGCGAGAGAGCACCGGCAGAGGACCGTGGTAAGGGCATCGCGCCCTAGGTATAGTTAGCAGCTTCCACTTGCATTAGTGTACCCTCGTGTACCCCGTGACATATGATGTATTTTTGGAGGTTGCTTGTGTATTTTGAAGATTATCATGCATATTCATTTTGGAGATGTAAATGTAATCAAATATCTAAATGTTGAATGCCTTGTGGATGTAATAGCTAGATGTTACTCTCTTTATATCACTTGTTTTATTACTTGTGTCTTGCTCTTAAGTGTATAGCACATGTGGTGTTTCGTATTGTTAATGTATGTTGTATGTCATCCTGGGCGACAAAAATGTACATGATCTTGTTGTTGAGCCTAGGGCGGACAGGGGATGTGCTGTCCGTTCGGCGTCTGTTCGACGCGCCCGAACCGGACCAAATTGGTAGCGGTCTCGAGGCGTGACACGCAGAGTCTCCCCACTAGCGAGATTTGAGATGTGAGTCGGGTTAGCAACCTTCGGATTGGCCTTGGGCAGTAACCTTCGGATTAGCCATGAGTTGGTAGTAACCTTCGGGTTAGCCGAGATAAGATTTGATTATCGAGGCATAGTAGCATGTTATAGATCATATACTATATAGTAGCTCGTTCCTTTTGGATCATTGAGGCATAGTAGCATGTTTTAGAGTACATTACTATGTAGTAGCTCATTCCATTGATTGTTGAGGCATGGTATCATGTTAGTAGAGGACACATACTATGTAGTAGCTCACATTGGATTGTTAAGGCGTAGTAGCATATTGTAGATTACATTACTATGTAGTAGTTCATTCATTCTTGATTATTGTGACATAGTAGCATGTGGTAGATTACATTACCATGTAGTAGCTCATTCATTCTTGATTATTGAGATATAGTAGCATGTGGTAGATTGCATACTATATAGTAGCTCATTCCTTTTGATTATTGAAGGCATAGTAGAATGTTGCAGATTACTTTATTATGTTGCACTTCAATTTCATATCTATCTATCTATCTATCTGCTTATACTTTCTTAGACCTAGTGAGAGGATGGGAGGAGTCGGCGGCCGAACCCACTGGGAACTATGTACAATAGTTCTCACCCCATGTGGTTTTGGGGTACAGGTACTCACGAGAGCGGATTGGCAGATGATCGCGGTAAGAGCATAGCGCCCTAGCTAGCTAGCTACCTCCTATGAGCATTAGAGTCGGGTACCATTTTGAGAGGTTATGTACTTTGATGGTGAGGGTGCTAGTTGGAGAGCCGTTTTGAGAGATGAAGAAGAATATAAATCAGTATGTAAATGTTGAATGTCAAATGTAATAGCTAGAACTATCTCTGTTTATTCACTTGTATGTTACTTGTGATTCTTGCTCTTAATTGTATCGCACTTGTGGTGCTTCTTACACTTGCATGTATCATGTATGTTGATTGAGTCTTTCCTGGGCAACTCTTGTACATGATATTGTTGTTGTTTAGCCTTGGGCGGACAGGGGAGGTGCTGTTCGTTCGGCGTCTGTTCGACGTGCCCGAACCGACCAAACTAGCGGTCGCGGAGCATGACAGTGTATACTACCACGGGGCTATTAGGCGCGGTGCAAGCCGGACTACCATGTGTAGGTCCTTATGAATTGAACGAAGACACTAAATGGTATAAGTACAATGGTCACTACTAGATAGTGTGCATTTATGAAATGATACAGCATGCTTACTCATATAGAGTAATCATTTACTTGTTGCTTACTGATAGTAGCATTGGAGGCATTAGAATTCTATTGTTCACTAGTTGGTTATTGTTCACCTCATGTTATAGACATACATGCTTTTCTTTATACTCCAGGAACCTAGTAGTGTAATTCGCTAAAGTCGGCGGCTTACCCATTGGAAACTATTGACTAATAGTTCTCATGCCCTATTTGTTGTTATTTTATTTACAGAGCCATCCACAGCGGGAGAGGCTAAGGACCGCGGCAAGGGAGTCGCGTCTAGCTAGGCATAGCTTGGAGTCCCGCTAGGTGATCACCTCTCTTTTTGGGCGAGTTGGCGAGGTTGATGTACCTTTGTATGGAGACTACCACCTGTATATAGTTGTTTCTTATGATCGTATGATGTACGAGTTACTTCTGGAGAGTTGTATTTGTAATTTTACGCTCTTGCTTCTAGTACTTTTAGTGCATCTTGTACATTATATGCTCTGATACCATGTTAGACTTTTCTAGTTATTGTTACTTTTCTAGCATGGTTTTGGTAGACGCCTTATATGCTTTGGGTATATGGCGGGTCTGTGCATGTACCGGGTAGGCTTCCGCTGAAACCCGAGCGTGACAACCTGATGTAACAATATCCTCGAAAGTCCTCCAAAACTCAGAAATTATAACCTGTATGAAACAGATTTTGCACCATTAAGTAACGGTATATGAAATGAAGTACTGGTACACAACCTGAGTGTTCCGATACTCAGACCCAGTTCTGCAGAATCCGAATGTTAGATTCCTCAACCCTCTACTACATTTCGATACAACCCATAACAGTACCGGTACACGTCGAATTAGTATCGGTACCCAGCCTGATTCTGCAAAACCCGAGAGCTGTCTAACCTAGTCTTCAACTAAGTTTCGGTACCCACACGCAGTACCGGTACGCAATGCCAAAACTACAGATTTTGGTCTCCAAAGTTCGTTTTTACGCTAATTAAGCCTCGAAAATACTCCCAAGCTCCCCAAACTCGGTCAAAACTTTCAAAATAGTATAAAATTACTATTTTTCTTACTATAACTCTGTAATTTGCAAAAGTCTAGTATGCTACATATGTTATTAATAGCACCAAGTTATTGGTGCTATTAGGTTTTCGGCCCTTGTATGAAAAGATGTGCGATTAGGATGATAATGATCTCCTAGGGTTGAGTAGGTGGATGGTTTACTAGTATAATCTAACGGGTGGAAATGGTCAATGGGGTAGATCTAACGGCGGAAAACTTGATAGCACTAAGTGCTTGGTCGTATTGATAGCATAGTAGTCAGACTTATATAGAGCCCAACTACTATCCTCTTAAGAGCCCAACTACTATCCTCTTAAGAGGTGGATAGATGTCTTTGTCCTATCAAGTCATTTGGATGGATTTGAACTCCAAAAAAATTAATCTACGGTATTAAAAATATTTAGAAACCGAATTTCGTAATTTTTAAAAATTATTATCAAGTCCATTGAAGTGTCAAAAAAATGAGCAGTCAAAGTTGAATAACCTTTTTGAAAATAGATATTAAACTTTCTCAATTAATCATCGGAGTTATCAAACATTATCTAAATAGCATAAAGAATTTTCTATCAAAAATTCAAACGGTTTGGATTGCTCTACACCGTTAAACAAGCAAATGGCTCATATAGACCATAAAAAACTATCAATTTTACGATCCTTTGATCACTATATAAATACTTTCTAAAAATTATGAAATTTAGTTTCTAAAAAATACTCTTTAGATCATTTTTAACAGTTTCGATTATCAATTCAGGATCTCTATCATGAAAATTGACTTGAGAGGACGAAGGTCTCCATCCTAAAAGAATAGTAGCCAGATTCTATGTGTGTGTGTGTGTGTTATCATCTTGAAGATCACTATCGAGAAATGCATATTTGACATTAAGCTGATAGAGAGGCCACTTTTTAGTAGAGGCAATCGCACAAATCTTATTTTAGCAATTGGCGCAAAAGTGTTTTCGTAATCAATGTCTTGTTCTTGAGTAAATCCATGAGCCACCAAACGAGCTTTGTAGTGCTCAATGGAACCACTAGAGTTGGTTTTAATTATATAGATGACCAATTTGCATAAAAAATCCACAAGTTTAGAGCTTTTGCAAAACTATGTCACCTTTTTCAATTTTGCATATTCGGGCCGGATATTCCGCCAACGGGCAAAAATACTCTTATTCCTTTTCTTTCTCTCTCTTCTTTTTTTCTCTCTCTTTTTTTTTCCTTTGTTATTTTTTTCTCTCTGACCCTCATTGCCTCCTCCACCGTCTTCGCTGCCCTCAGCCATGGTAATGAGGGCGACACCGCTTCCTCTTCCTCCACTCCTCCTCCGTCGGCATCGGCAGCCCTTGGCGACAGTAACGAGGGCGGCGCCGACTCCTTTTCCTCTTCTCCGCCTCCACCTTCACCAGCACCAAAGAAAGAGAACTCAGAGTGAGTGTAGGTGGGGGTAAAGCAGACGGAGACGATAAGGTCATGGTCGAGGAGGTGCTCGCCGCCCATGAAGGTGAGGAAAAAAGACGGGCCCATCTCCAAATAGCGAACAAAGATGCAGAGGATATAAAAAAATAAGAATAAAAAAGTAGAAAAAAAAATTGTCTTTTTGAAAGACTATTATATATCGTTACTACTAGCGAAAAGGGCCAAAAATCAGAGAAAAAGGAAGAAGAAGATGAAGGTTGCACTGTTAAAATTAAGTTGCATTGTTTTACAAAAAATTTGCGTTGTTTAAGGTGAACATTGCACTCTTTGAAATAAAAATTGCACTCTTTGAAATAAAAATTACACTCTTTGAAATAAAAGTTGCACTCTTTTGACAAATGTTACACTGTTTTAAAAAAAATTACACTGTTTCTCTTTCTCTTCCTTCTTCCCTTCAGTGATGGCCTGCATGGCGTTGGCGTCCAGCGGGACCGGCGCCGCTTGCACGTCGTACTGCAGTGGCCACGAGCCGTTGCGCGGGACCGCAAACGGGGCGGCGCGCAGCAACGCGACGTCCATCTGGTAGATGCTGAGCGTGAAGCCGACGTCCGAGAAGCCCGCGGCAGCCACGCGGTTGTCGTTCTCGGCAACCACCGTGAGGGCCATCCGGATGCTGAGCATGCCGGACTGGTCGTAGTCAAGCCGGCCCAAGCCGGCCCAAGTGCGTGCTGGCACACAAAGCGGAGGAGAAGAAAAAGAGAAGGAGGAAGAGGATGAGAAAGAGAAATGGCATAAATTTCGCCCAAATGGTGCAATATTTGCCCAAAGATGTAACTCTCATCTCCAAAGGTGTAATTTTTGTCTAAAAATTTACACTCTTTAGGCAACAATTGCACAATTTGGGTAAAATTTACACCATTTCTCCTCCCCCTCCTCCTCTTCCTTCTTCCTCTCCGACGTACCGACGGCGCACCCGGGCTGACTCAACTACGACCAGTCCGACATGCTCGGCGTCTGGATGGCCCTTACGGTGGTCGCTGAGAACGACAACAGTACGGACGCCACGGGCTTCTCGGACGTCAGCTTCATGCTTAGCTTCCACCGGATTGACGTCACACTGCTCCGCGCCGCCCCGTTCGCGGTCCCGGGCAACGGCTCGTGGCCTCTGTAGTACGACGTGCAGGCAGCACCGATCCTGCTCGACGTCGACGCCATGCAGGCCATCGCCGAGGGAAAGGAGGAAGAGGAGGAAGAAAAAGAGAAACGGTGTAATTTTTTTTAAACAGTGTAATATTCTTCAAAAGAGTGCAACTGTTGTTTCAAAGAGTGTAATTTTTATTTCAAAGAGTGCAACGTTCACATTAGACAGTGCAATTTTTTTGTAAAATAGTGCAACTTAATTTTAACAGTGCAACCTTCAGCTTCTTCTTCCTTTTTCTCTTTTTTTTGGCCTTTTTCGATAATAGTAACGATATATAATAGTCTTTCAAAGAGACAAATTTTTTTCTTTATTTTTTTTCTTTTTATTCTTTTTTTTTTCTATCCTCTGCATCTTTGTTCGCTCTTTGGAGATGAGCGCGTCTTTTTTCCTCACTCTCATGGGCGGCGAGCACCTCCTCGACCATGACCCCATCGTCTCCGTCTGCTTTACCCTCACCCACGCCTGTTCCGAGTTCTCTTTCTTCAGTGTCGGCGAAGGCGGAGGTGAAGAAGAGAAAAAGGAGGCGGCACCGCCCTCGTTACCGACGCCGAGGGCCACCGGTGCCGGCGGAGGAGGAGATGGAGGAAGAGGAAGCGGCGCCGTCCTCATTACCCTCGCCGAGGGCCGTGAAGACGGTGGAGGAGGCGATGAGGGTCAAAGAGAAAAAAATAACGAAGGAAAAAAAAGAAGAGAAGAGAGAGAAACAAAGAAGAGAGAGAAAGAAAAAGAATAAAAGTATTTGCATCCGATGGCGGAAAATCCGGCCCGAATTTGCAAAATTGAAAAAGGCGACCCGGTTTTGCAAAAGCTCAAAATTTGTGGATTTTTTATGCAAATTGGCCTTTAGAGATCCATCAACAGCTAATAAGTGTCTTCCTAAGTGGCAGTTGAACAATATCCCATGTATAAGTATGTTGCAAACGCCTTGAGTACAATAGTCATGGCATCACACCATTCAGGGATGACCGTGGCTTCACGAACAACTACAAAAAAGCTCAAAATGATCGTGAACTGCAGAAAAGCTATGAAATTTGGAAGTATATGAAGTGAAACAACCAAATACTTGTTTTGGCTTGCGTAAACAAAGTGGGTAGCAAAACACGAAATGTGCTTGATCATCTACCGGGTTGTTGTTGTTAGATGGAACCTGAGATAAGTCAAATGATTTGATATTCTTGTTTGCAATGGGTTCACTAACAGGAGGGGAGAGGATGGGGTCGTCAGAAGTGGAGGACAGTTGTCTGGGAAGAAGTTAGGTCATCACGAGAGGAATTTGCAAAATGCAGAAGATTTCAAGAATATGGCATCTCGTGAAATACAAAGACGACGAGCAACCAAATCATAACAGCGATATCCTTTATGCTCATAACTGTAACCAAAGAAGCAAATTTGGGAGACAATTTATTCCACTTATGTTGAGGTAAGAATACCAAACAGGTACATCCTCATCTAGGACATTTGTCTGAAAAAATAACATTTATGAAT
>NW_017891109.1:0-25180 GCF_001540865.1 Ananas comosus
CGAATGATGAAAGGAAGAGAAGGAAAGTTTCAAGTTTTATATTCAGGTTTGTCAACTATGGCGCTCTCACAGCATCGTGCCTTTCATTCTATTTCGGTAATTTGGAAACCCTCAAACTTTGAGATAGACCATAAATCTCATGTATATTTTTTTTTTATTTTCCTTGTGTTTTGAGACCACTCATCATCCTTGTTTATTTTGATTTGAGTATTTCATAAGATGAACTGCAGATCTTGTGTAATTAATGGGTGATTCTCTTGAATTTAGTGCTTCTATTCAAACTTTTTATTGACACCAGTGGTGGTTGTGTTTCTGCTTCGAGGGCTAATAACTAACAGAGCGATTTATATTAGCAGGATTTCGCATTCATTTGATGATAATAAGTCAAATCAAAACTAAGAGAAGTTGTTATGAACATCGATTGAAAAAGCAAAAAGGAGAAAGGAAAGTTTATGGGTCTATTTCAAAAGGGATAACAGTTTGAGCGTCATATGTTTTTACCTTTTCCTTTCCAGGAAACTGTAGAAATGTTTGATCATTCCCTCTAATAAAAACAGTTGAGAAAGGTCCGCGGTTTTTGCTAGATTTTGAAGTTTGTGGGGGAGTTAACCTTGCTAAGCATATGTTTGTTGGTTACTACGATATCTGTGACTGCTGGTTCAAATTTTTTGCCAGTGTGTAGGAGTGTGAGAAACTCTATTTCATTCATTCTGTTGAAGGCATTATATTTCGTGCCATGTGGTATGTGATGTTTCAGCTTTTTGTAGATTCTTATTTCTGGTCATAATTTATCAGTTTACTCTCATGTTTTGTTGGTTTATTTTGTTTCTTTTCCAAACCAGTTAGTGCAATTTGGTCTGGTCTGGGGCGGCTTGTTTGGGGGGGGAATAAACTACTACCGAACCAAATTTTTTTGATATATGGATTTGTAAATCTACATCAAACTCAATTCAGTTGGATTCGGTTTAACCAATTGGTATGGCTTGCGACATGATTCAAGTTGCTCGCAACTATCAAAAATAAAGAATGGTTACTTGTGATAAGATATTTACAGATCCGTTTTAAGTTTTGCCAACATGTTTGAGCCTTCTATCCAACGTCGTTTGGTCGCACATAGAGATAGAGAGAGGTCCCAACATAGTTTAGGCTGAATGGAAGATGGTTTGCGAAGCCTTAGCCTGTCTTTGTACCCATAAGAAGTTGTTTTTGATACTACATAATAAGTTGTTTTTGATGATAGGAACTTTCAACTCTTGCTACGAAATTTTTGGATATCAAACGGACCTCTCCAGATGGTAGTCCTGATGTGGCCGATTTACCTTGATTTTCAATCAGTTTCGCTGCGGCGCCTGCTGCTCTAGCTAATTGTCCATCCTTCCCACATGTGATTTTTTATGTTTATGTATGGTCCTTTTACGAGTCTATCGGTTGGAGTTGATTCGTCTTTTATCAATAAAAATTTCTGTCCAAAGTGTACAAGCTTTGGCCAAATCATATAGCTTTCTAGATGTATATGATGATATTTATATTGATGGATGGATCGTACATGAATCATATGATGAATTGTCAAAATGAATGGGTACATAGAAATCCAAATTTGTTGAATCACTCATGTTACGACCCATTCCGTCATTGGGCTTATATTCTTTATATAGCTTTCAGACTGAATGACTCTATGAAATTACATTGATACTTACATATATTTGGGGTGCCGGAGGGGTTATCTCTATTTTACCCCAGGGGATCTTAATTATCACTACTTAGCTTTCAATCCGCATATAAACATAAGCATCAAATTAAATGTGAATAAATTTAATCGGTACTAAATGAGTATAGTTCTGACTATGGGTACAAGCAAATAAGCCTAATGCCTTCGGATTTGGATATAATTTTTATCTGTATCATGTCGGCACCCGATTCTTGATGGTGGTTACTATTATATTGTATGAATGCGTGCTTCATATTATATTTGAATTCGCACTTTAGAAACTTAGATCTGAATATAATATTTTTTTTTCAAAATTTGGTAAGGAGGAATTACTGTTTTCGAATTTGGTTGTGGGATTCGTTGTTTCTGTCAGTTTAGTTTGGTTATAGAGACTGTTTGGATCCGATCTGTTGCTCTAAAATATAGAAATCCAACATAGCAAGCACGAAGCTTTTCTAATTTTTTTTTTTTTTTTTTTTTTTTTTTTTTTTTTTTTTTTTTTTTTTTTGGGGTGCAGAACAGAGTATCGAAATCAAAACAAAAATATCAAAATCAACCAGGTAGGCTGTTGAATTAATTAGTCCATTTTGGACTCAAAACTTATTTTCTGAAAATAGTTCGTATGATAGTGTAGATCAGTGTATGATAGTGTAGATCAGTAAATACAAGTTGGAACCCCAAATAGAATATAGCTCATGGGTTCGGTGCTTTTAGAAAGAGCGCAAAGTTATTGAGGTGGGAATGTACGGAGGCCCCCTCACCTACAAGACATAATGAAATGGCCCCTAAACTTCACCTTTTTCTTTTTCTTTTTCTTTTTCTTTTTTTGAAAAAACTTCAAATATCATCTCTATGATTTAGTGATTTTTCATTTTAGTACTATATGGTTTAACATGTATCACTTTCGTATCGTGTGGTTTTATTTTTATCTTTCTGTTATCCCCTCCGTTAATTTTTTTCGTTAAATCAGTGACAAAGTTAAAACCAAAGGATACTAAAGTGAAATTCGGTAAACCACAAGGTACTAAAATGAATATTCGATAAATTACAGGTGGGGTATTAGAAGTTTTTTATATATGATTTAACAAAAAGTTAACGGATATACTAACGAAAAGAGAAAAATGAAACCGTATGGTACTAAATGATACACTTTAAACTATAGGATGCTATAATGAGAAAACGCAAAACTACGGGAGTGGTATTTGAAGTTTTTTTTTTTTTTTTTTTTTGTGTGTAAACAGTTGGTTATTTTTCTTAGTTAATTGGTTACTTTATAGCATAAATATAAATATATATTAATATTACCACTCATATGTATATTTGTTTTACCGATCAAGAAATAAATTGATAGTATAGTATGTCATAAAAAAGATTGGTCCACTTATGTGAGCAATCATTTTTTTGGGGACTATAGAAATCAAGCAAATAATGAGGCATATATAGGATCAATTTGAGGTTATTGTCAAGATTGCGAAAGGTAAGTCGCACAATCTATGTGATCTGTATATTTAGAGCCAAATGTGAACCATAGTTTAGCACATGGGACAACAAACGAATGTAGAGCTTTGGTTAGACACTCTGAGGTGACTAAACTAAGAAATGCATGGTACTGAGAGAGGCATAAGCTTATTTGATTGAGATTATCTGCTAAAGTATGTGTTTCATATACTACATATATTTGGGTTACCATGTTAAAAAAAAAAAAAAAAAAAGTGAATAGATTTCTGCTTCCTTATTGTGTGAGTCTTTATGAACGTATGTGTGACATCCTAATAGTCTCGTATTGGATGAAAACGGCATTATGATTGAATAAACAAGAGACCGTTGATCCTAATAATAATAACTAAACTTAAGTATTTAGGGCGGTAATTTGGGCTTAACGAGTAATATATTATTGCTAGCGGGTAAGGTTGTTACTTTTAGTATCAGATCCAGTTCATTGGCCAAAAGTGTAGTGTACTAATTTTCAGGATAATTTCCCGAACTTTGGCCAAATTGGGCCAAGTTCGGAGAAAATGGCGTATGAGACTAATATTGGAGGAAGTTTAGAAGCAAAAGTTTGGGTTGAGTGAACATTTCATTAAATGAGAGGGTTTAAGTTGCAATTATATTGGGGTTTATAGATAAGGCCTAACTTACCTAATCTCTTTTTTATCTTCTACCCATACAAGAGAAAAAAAAAGAAAAAAAAAAAAGAAAAACCTTCTCTCTCTAAACCCTTTTCTCTTGCTCTCTAATTTTTCTCTCTAGTGATCTCCCCAACAAGTGAAGATTGGAGGAGATAGCGCTTGCTTGGAGGAGATGTAAGCTCTTATACAAAAAAAAGTTTGAGAAAAGTAAAGTTTCTAATTAAAGGTGAGATTTTGAAGTTTTGAATTGGGGTTTGGGTTAAATTCTTTGAAAGTGAGATAGTTGGAAACTCTACATAAATCTAACATAGATTATAACTGTCGCGCTCCCGCCTCGAGGCCGCTACCAATTTGGTCCGGTTCGGGCGCGGCGGACGGACGCTGAACGGACAGGACCTCTCCTGTCCGCCCAAGGCCAAACAACCTGATCAAGTACAATTAAGCGCCCAGGAATTTGCTTAAATAATATACATGATCAAATACGATGAACACAAGTGCAATACGATTAAGAGCAAGAACCACAAGTAATATACAAGTATATAAAGAGAGAAACATCTAGCTATTACAACCATTCAATAGTTACATCATTTGGTTACATTACATTTTCATCTTCCAAAATGTAAACACATGTTCTTCTCAAAATGCAAGTAGCTCTCCAATGCCTATCCAAAATATACATGGTATCTAGTACACGAGGGTACTCTAATGCGTAAAGGAAAGCTACTAGCTAACTCACTCAGGGCGCTATGCCCTTGCCGCGATCCTCGCTCGGCTCGCCCCTGTATGTACCTGTACCCCAAAACCACATGGGGTAAGAACTATATAAATATAGTTTCCAGTGGGTTCGGCCGCCGACTCCGCCGATTTTTCCACTAGGTCTAAGCTGGCACAGATAGAGAGATAGATAGATATATAGAGAAATGAACTGCAACTACTCTATCATGCCACCAATGATAACGATGCATGCAACAACTACTATCATGCTAGTATTATGTTATGAATATAGAAACATACATAGCAATGCAATCTACAACATACACTATGTCTACTAAAGGTAATAATGCAAATTTACTATACATTTCATATTTATTACCCAATCTACTTGGCTAACCCGTAGGTTATGCCCTCGACTCACTCTCAATCTTATAGGTGATGAGAAGCTGCACTCGCACACCGAGACCGTCTGCGGGACAATTACGTTTGCCCCTAGTGAAGTACTCCGGAGACTTGTGCTTCGGTGGAGCGACCACCGACAAGCGTAAACAGACTAGTGAGTATGATCCAATCCTCTCAAGAGGATACCCTATCTACTAGGGTTAATGTGTCTCTGCTGCACAGTATACAATGCATCCTAGATGCCGAAATTTCTACTATCCTTAGAACCATGTCATGTTTACTATACTAGACTCAATGCCACTCGTTTAGTCATTGTAGTAATGTTCTTTAACTAGTTGACATGCCACTCGTCCAATTAGTGTTTCTACTACACTAGTTCAATGCCACTCTACTAGGCTATGTCCAAGTTCGGCTCTTTATGCCATTATAGAATTTTCATGTCACAAGACCCAATCCTCATGCTACCCTAGTCCATGTGTTCGACTCATAAGTTACACTACTAAGAAGCATACAAGGAAAAGGAAATATACATCTATTAATCCTATAATGCAATATGATCAACATAAGTAACTTAGACATAAAAGAAAATCCGGATGCTTCAGGATGACACCCCCCACCTCTTGAGGGTATGAGGCTCTAGAAATGCCCTCCATCGGACTTTACGACGAGGCTTTAGCCTTCTTGGTCTAAATGAAGCTCGGTCAGTCTCGTTTTGCCAATAGCTTTTCATTTACTTGATGAATACAAAATCCGACTTCGCCCCCGCGTTTAGGCACCTACCAATTAGGTTTACAAGGCCTCAAATGAGATCAATCTCATACTTTACAAAAATCCCATTTTGGTGCCCTAGGGTTAGCATCAAGCTAAACCCATCTCAAAACCCTAGATTCTAGCTCCAATCCCACCACTCATGGTGCTAGAGGTCCATTTGATCCCATCCAAAGAGCTAAAACCCAAAAACCCTAAATTTTACAACTAGGGTTAGAAGCCTACCTCTTGTTGTAGCTTCAAAGAGAGAAGAGAGGAAGAGGGAGAGGTCCAAAGCCCCTCTTTTCTTGATCTTCTTCTTCTTCCTTCCATTTCTTTCTTCTTTTCTTCTCCTCATTCTCTTTTCTTTCTTCTTCTTCTCCTTCCTTCTTTTTTCTTTCTAGAGAGAGAGAGAAAGAGAGTGTGAGAGAGGGAGTGAAATGAGAGATGAGAGAGGGAAGGGACCCATATGCCCCTCTATTGTAACAATATCCACTTTAGCCCCTCAACTTTCCATCCTGTGCACTGCCCTTACTAGGCATTTTTTGCCCAGAGGGATCGGTCTCCCCGACCTGGGACCGGTCTCCCCGACCTGGGACCGGTCCCCGAGAGCCTCCCCCGATACTTCGCGTTCGGGAACCGGTCTCTCCCAGAGAGACCGGTCCTCGGGAGACCGGTTCCCTCCTGAGAGACCGGTTCCCGAGAGTTGGAATTTCGGGACTTAGCCAAATTTTGGCTTTTCTCACTGGGTTCGCGTTCGAGGACCGGTCTCTCCCTGCCAGAGACCGGTTGCCTCAAGGATCCCCGCAGCCACCAGCCGATGGGACCGGTCCCTCCCTGCCAGGGACCGGTCCTCGAGAGCAATTTTGCTCCAGTGCAGGTTTTGCACTATTTGCCCTCGTGGACTCGTTTCTAATGCACTTTTGGTGATTTTGACCTCTTTGGCTTTTCCAAAGCACACCAACACGACTCTTGGTCGATTCTGAATGAAGTCTAACTCTCGTATTTCGAGAATTCAGTTCCTTACAATAACATAAATTCCAAAGGTTTTTGGGTTATTTTGAGAAAAATGGGTTTCTAGGGTTTCAAAAAGGACTTTTGAATTTATAGGGTTTTGATCTAAATTGATCTCGTAATTCTTTAATTGAAGATTGTAGAAAAACGCGTAGTAGCTTCGATTCGAATAGTAGCGACATTTCGGTAGTCGATTGAAGAAAATCGAACTGAAAATAAGAGATTTCATTTGTTAGCGCCGAAAAGTGCCGAATTGGTGTTGGAAGCTAAATTGCTTGGATTTCCCTGCAATTGGTATCGAATCGAGGTGGGTGGTGCTATCCAGAATAGCTGGATTTCTTTCTAAGTCTATATAGCCATTTTGGTCATATGTGTATATATATGAACTTCTATGTATTTAGGGTTAATATTGTGTTTGAACTTTCAATTTTCTTGCATGCTTCCTAAAGTAGAGTTAGACAACTTAGATCAATGAACTCGGAACATTGGACGCATGAGGCTTGGGTCGTTGGACATTGGAATCCTATGAATGCAAATAATTAGGATGTGAAAATAGAAAACATTGGAACATCGAATATGAACTTGGTGGCATCTTGACTAGCTGTGTTTGGTGACATCTTGACTAGTTGTATTTGATAGCACTATGTGGCATTAGACGCTAGGGATTGGTAGATTCCCGATGTTGTGTTCTCGGTGGTAGGGTCTCCTCGGGATGAGAGGACTAGATCGTACTCACACATATTCTGTCTGGCTTGTTGGTGGTCGCGACACCACAAGCAGTGAGCTCCGGAGTTGTCACACCTGAGTTGAGTAGTTATCTCCCCACAGGGTAGCAATAGGAGTGCTGGTAAATTTCATGATTTTTCTTCTTAACTTTTAAAAATTTATATTTTATCATTTTAAAATTTCAAGTTGTTGCATTTAGCCTCCTTCCATTATGGTTCCATCACTATTTCGTCTATTAATTTTTTATAATTTATATCAAAAATACCTTTTAAAATGACAAAAATATATTAAAAAATTATTTTTTCTTATAGAAGAAGAGTAATTTGGTCATTTTGCTCTTTCTATTGGTGCAGTACTCTCCTGAAAATATTTTTGAAATTTTAAAGGGGCAAAATGTAGAATTTCGAAAGTCAGTAAGAAAAAATAAAAAAATAAGTATTTACAGGAGGGCTTTCCGTAATTTAGCCTTTTTTATTTTTGTTTAATGTATTGTTTAACCTTTAATAAAATTGCAGAATAATCAAGTATAGTTTGTTGAAATATATGATAGTAAAGTAAAAAATACACCGACCATCCCTAGAGCAAGTGTCAAAGGGCTTGGTGGTTGGTACCCGAGGTCCCAAGTTCGAATCCTGGTTGATTCATATTTCCAGCTAAGTTTATTTCTAAATGAAATAAACGAAGTGGGTAGCATGCTATCTATCTCTCCAAAAAAAAAAAGTAAAGTAAAAAATACATTAAACCACATAGAGAGTAAAATAACCACATAGAGTACGCTATCTCCCAAAAAAAAAACCACATAGAGAGTAAAATAGCATTACTCGCTAGATAGATGAGATGTATATCATACATTCCTTCCCAGATAACGAATTCATACCTGCTGTTAGTTAAAAGCTACTATTTTTAATTTCAATTGACATCTAAACTCTTCCGCATGCATAAAAAGCTAACGCTACCACCCTTCCTCAATGCACAGCAAACAATATGGCTAGTGAAAGCATAGGAGAAAAGCAAGAAGCTCTCTTCCACTACCCCGCCCTACCGTGCGTGGCCATCTACCACATGCAGAGCCCCTCCACCACTTCCCACGCCAACAGCACCCAACCCCCCTCAAACAACAACTCCGCCTTCCTCTCCCCCTTCCCCTTCCCCTTCCCCTTCCCCGCCGACGACGTCGTCCCCACCTTTGTCAGCCACCGCCATCACCGCCACTACAATGAGACAGCCGGCGCCTCCTGCCGCCTCCCGCCGCCTCGCCCTCTCCTGCTACTCCTCCTCCCGCGGCTCCAACAACTCCTTCCTCCATGAGAAGCAGGTGTCTTGAAAACTTAACCGATAGAAAATAATATTTATTAATATTCTAATTCTCTCTTTTTTATGTGTAGTCTTTCAAAGACCAAAATGCTGAGAAACTTGATCGTCTTATGTATATTTCACTTGAACTTCAGTCTCTGAAGTAATATTTCTTATAAAATAACCATTTTATCTTTCTATGTAAATGATTCATTGATTTGTGAAGTTTATGTCGAGCATGATTAAATATTATTGTACAATAAAAATTTAATCTTTTATTTAATGGTCGTTGGATTAAAGTGTAATATATTTGAAAAGGTAGGAACTAAAGGGTTTAAATTAAGATTGGACCATCATATATACACAATTTGAATTCAGAATATCCAATTCTGATTCAACATAAAAATAAATAAATAATTAATTACACTAAAAATAGAAGCTAATTAACAATATATGACAATATTTTTTAACATCTTAAAAGGTAGCATACGGGGGCCGCGGCGGGAGCACAGATGGTCTGTCACGCCCTGACACCCGCCTATTTCGTCGGATTCGGGCACGCCGACAGACCGCCGAACGAACAGAGTTTCTTCTATACCGCGGACAGAGTTTCCCCTGTATGTCCAAGGCGTCGTAATCATTACAATTACAAGAGGTTCCAAACAGGAACAATATTCAAACAACGATTGCATAAGGAAGGTATCAAACAACATAAATCCTATGCTATTACAAGCATTCACATATATATTACATTTTTCCATTACATCCTCGACTTCCAAATACAATCACAATTATTACAAGTTTGTTCCTTTAACATTTTCACCCCTAAGCTAGACTACTTCGGGGTACCGCTATCTCAGGTCTCGGTGGTAGGGCGCTATCTACAGAGCTACGTCCTGCCCCCGCGCCGCCGCGCCACTCGCGTGTGAACCTGAAACCCCTAAAACCACACGAGGGTGAGAACTATATAAATATAGTTTCTAGTAGGTACGGCCACCCAAGAAAAAAGCTCGACCCACCAGGTCCAAGGAGGCACTGCAAACATGTTAGTCCAACAAATATCCACAAATATATATCATTATATAATTTATGCAACTAACATTTTTCATGTTCATACCTCGCAACATGCAACAATGCAATCATGCAATTTATGCAACTATGCAACCAACTAGTAGATCAATTAATACTACTTTCAATCCTGCTATTCATAGCCTATTCAATTGTCATCTAAGTTTTCCTCCATCTTAGATTCATGTCATTTACAATATGCTCATAAGGTTTTATCTATCTTTATCAAACTATCCATCCGACTCGGTCTTGAGTCAATCATCCGTGGAATACCGCGCAAAGCCAGGCTCGAGGCGAAGGGCATCTCACTTGCACCCCGGCCTTAAATCCACTCAATTGGGATACCCAATCCACTTTACTGGGATTCAACTACAGCTTGTATACTTGTCACTCAATCTCACTGGCTAACCCGAAGGTTTGCCCTCGACTCACATCTCAAATTCCCTAGGTGAGCAGCTACCCAGCTTTTACCCCACCCGGGACCGTCTGCGGACAACTACGTCTGTCCCTCGTGTGACCACTTTCGGAGTGCACTGTTGGGTGAAGCGACCACCCCAATTTCAAAACAGACTTTGTGAGTATGATCCAATCCTCGCCAACTGAGAATACCCTATCAACTAGGGTTAACAATCACTAGGAAACTCAACTATCCCTATATTCCAATACCATAGTGTTCTACTACACTATATTCCAATGCCACTCGTTTACATTATTATATTGTAAGGGCCTGTTTGGCCTTGCTTCTGAAAAAGTGATTTCTGAAAAAGTGATTTTGGTTTGGAAAAGTGATTTTGGTTAAAAACTGTAGAGCATTTGGAGGAGTTTAGACAAAAGTGACTTTTCTGAAGTGATTTTGAAAAGCTGTTTGAAATTTTTTTTTTGATATTTGGATAAATTAATATTTTTATTAAATTTTATTTTAAAATAATTAAAAATCTAAAATTAAATTTGAATTAAAATTAAAATTTTTAAATTACAAAATTGTACAAAATTTAAAATTTGATATTTTAATTTAAAAAATAATTTAAAATTTTAAAAAATTAAAAAATTTCAAAATAATTTTGAAATTTAAAATTTATATATATATCAATATGTATATATATACAATATATATATATATGTAATATATATATATATATGTTATAATTATTATATTATATAATATATATATAATGTATATTATATATATATATTATGATTATATAATATTATATGTATATATATATAATATATATATATATATAATTAATATTTTAAATATAAATTTTTATATATTAAAACTTGAATTAAAATTAAAATTTTCAAACTTTAAATTTAGAATTTAAAATTTAAAATTTAAAGCCTAAATTTAAAATTTGAAATTTAAAATTTAAAATTTAAATGTAAAATATAAAAATATTATAATTTAAAATATAAAATATTAATATTTAAAAAATATTTAAATTTTAAATTTCAAAATTAAAATTTTAAATTTTTAAAGTTTAAAATTTATATATATAAATTTAAAATTTAAAATTTGAATTTTTAAAATTAAAAATTCGAATATTTAAAATTTAAATTTTAAAAATTTGAAAATTTATAATTTGAAGATTAAAAATTATAATTTAAAATTTAAAAATTTTAAAATAAAATCTAAAGAAATTTGAAATTTGATTGAAATTTAAATGAAAATTGAAAATTGAAAATTGAAAATTAAAATTGAAATTGAAAATTGAAAATTGAAAATTAAAATTGAAATTGAAATTGAAATTGAAAATAAAAATTGAAATTGAAATTTGAAATTTGAAATTTGAAATTTGAAAATTTGAAATAATTGAAATTTAAATTGAAAATTGAAAATTGAAAATTGAAATGAAATCAAAAGAAATGAATAGAAAATTTGAAATTTGAGATTGAAATTTTAAATTTAAATTTGAAATTTGAAATTTGAGATTTGAAATTTAAAATTAAAATTTAAAATTTAAAGTTTGAAATCTATTTTTCAAAATTTAAAACTTAAAAGTTAAAGTTTAAAAATTCAAAAATGAATCTAAAAATTAAAATTTAAAATTAAATTTAAATTTAAATATTGAAATTAAAATAAAAATAAAAATTTGAAGTTTAAATTTAAAATCAGATTTCAAGAAGCAACCTTTTTTCTGTTTCTGATTCTGGGGCTTTCAAAATCAGTTTTCTGATTCTAAAAAGCAGAATCAGATTTTAAAAATGAGTTGCCAAACGCTTTATTGAGCTGAAAATCACTTTTCAGCCCAAAAGTGCTTTTTAAAAACTAAGCCAAACACCTCCTAAGTGTCTCAACCATACTAATTTACATGCCACTCGATCTACTTGACATTCTACTTATCCACATCGAGTATTACAGTTTTCATATTCTCATTTTCCAATGTCGAGTTCTCTAATCAACCTAGAGTTATCGACCCAAGTTCAACATGCATATGCCATTTCACATGATCCACAATATATCAACATGCATATATATCAACTAGCATCTCATGATATGCCAACATGCATATATTTTCATCTAGCATCTCATCTAGTAGATTTCAATGATATGCAACATCATCTAGTATAATATGAATCATACATTCATCTAGTATCTAACTCATGCATTCATCTAGCATCTAACTCATGCATTCATCTAGCATTAACTCATTATATGCATCAATAAAAAGATCACATTCCACTTCGACATAGAGGCGACCTACTCGCTTTGGTGAGCACAACCCACCTCGTAGGGTCGCTAAGGTGCTACGATTCAAGTTTCATAATTTTTGAGCGCTTATTTCCCTCGACTGCGGCAAACGAAGCCGAAACAACCTTTTCTTCAATATCTCCGCGCAGACTCGTCAGATCGCCGAACCGAGTTCGCCAACGCGTCAAATTACCTAGCAATTAGGGTTATATAGGGTTAATTTAAATCAAACCCTAATATTTAGCAAAACCCTCTTTTCAAACCCTAAGATGCAACTATTGCAAGAATAGTCATACAAGCCTTTGATTCAAGCAAATAGCTTCTACTTAGCATCTAGGGAGTCATCTAGGTCCATTTCTACAGCACATAACTCAAACCTTAGTAATCTACCATTGAAGCTCAAGAAGCTTACCTCACAAGCTTTCCTCTTGGACCAAGGAAGAAGAAAAGAAGATGAACCACCTTCAAGCTTCCTTCTCCAACTTAATCTTCTCCAACTTCTCCTCCAATTTCTCTCTTTGGTGGAGAGATTACAAGAGAAAAAGAGAGAAAGGTGAGAACTAGAGAGAAAGAGAGAAAGAGAAGCTTTCTCTCCAAGCTTCTCTCGGTTTGGATGAAACAAGGGAGAGAGAGAGTTGTGTGGGTATATATATATATAGGTCCCCCAAAACACTTAACAATTATCAGTTTAGGAGCTCAAAATCTGATACCTTTCGCTGGAGCCCTTCTGAATGTCCGTTTGTGCTCAAATTTGACAGTCAGACTCGGTTTAAGCTAATAAGAAAGAAAATATCTTAATCTTTCAATTCCGACCATTTTTGGTGCCCGAAAGCTCTACTGAACTGAAATCTCTAGCAGATAGTAGTCATATTTTATTTTTTATTTTTCGGGTGTCAGAATGACATGAAACTTTAAATGTAGCCTCATAAAAATAATCCTGACATATTTCAGATTTTCATAATTTTCTGACACTGTAAATTTTCTGCTAAAATATCAGTCCCGCTCTTTACAGAAAATTCTAAATCTTCTGTTTGCATTCCGATTTCAACACGAGTAACTTCCGACTCATATTTTACTTCTTTAAGTCTAATAAAAATAGAATCTCACTCTATTTTTATTTACACTTACTTTTATATTAAGAATTCGGTACATTACATGGTCAGTTTGGGAGCAGCGGTGGAGGCGGCCGACAGGTGTTAAGGATTGTGAGCGGCCGGCAGGAGGAGGGGAAAAAGGAGGAGGAGGATCCGCCCGACAGGTGTTAAGGATTGTGAGTGGCCGGTAAGAGGAGGAGGAAGAGGAGGAGGATAGTGGGAGGAGGAGTGGGGTCTAGAGGTTCTTGGCATTGGATCCTACTGTGCCTTGTGTCTGCATCCTATTTCAAGTGATGTGGACGTGTTGGAGTTCGTCCATATTAGGGCTTAGTTCGGTATTGAGGTCAATCTAACGTTATTAGATAAAATGGAGTTAAGGAAAAAGCATATAAAGATATGCTTCTGCGTTCTCCGGTGGGACCGCAGAAAATATATAGTAACCGACTCATCGCGATATGCGGAACGCAATATTACGTACGAAAACAAACAACGTATTTTTCCAACATACTTTCTCACTGCACGTAACGCAATCACCCAGCAATCCCAAACGAAGCCTAGAACTTATTTAAAATATTCCTAATTCATATAGAATAAAAAATAAAGGGTTATTTGCATACACGTCCCTGCAAACATAGTGAATTGCGAAAATATCCCTGCAAAACGCAAACTCCATAAGTTGTCCCTACAAAAGTCCTAAGTTATGCAGATATGTCCCTGCCGTCCAGATCTGTTAGAAATTTTTCGTTAACCACGGTTAAAATACTTAACCATAGTTAAGTATAGTGTGAATTGACGTATTTACCCTTCTTCCTCTTCTTCCTATTTCTCTTCCTTCTTCTTCGTGGCCGGCGAGGAGATGCGGCGGCGACGGCGACGACAGCGGCGAACCCTCTTCATTTTCCTCTTCCCTCTTCCTCTTTTCCCTTTTTCTTTCTTCTTCCTTCTTCCTTCTTCCTCTTCCTCTTCCCTCTTCTTCGTCACTGGTGAGGGAGAAGAACCTCGTCGGGGTCGGCCTCGGAAAGGCGGGCGAGTTTCTGGACGAGAAGCTCGAGGGCGTTGTTGTCGACTAGGGCGGCGACGAGGGCGTGCGCGGGGTCGTCGTGGTCGCCGAGGACGTCGGCGTCGGTGAGGTCGGTGAGGAGGGAGACGACGTCGACGGCGATGTCGGCGCCGAGGAGGCCGACGAGGGAGGAGACGGCGTTGAGGGCGACGAGCTCTAGGTAGAGCTCCGGTGCCCCGGCGTTCTTTCCTCTTCTTCGTTGCCGGCGAACCCGACCTCGCGCCGCCGCCGTCGTCCGCTTCGACGGTTCGAAGAGGAAGAGAAAGAGAAGGGGAAGAGGAAGACTTTTGGAGGGATATATTTGAGAGGGTAAAATAGTCATTTCACGATTCCACTGTTAAAAAATAAACGGATCACTAACGGATGTTAACCGGAGGGACATATCTGCATAACTTAGGACTTTTGCAGGGACAACTTATGGAGTTTCCGTTTTGCAGGGATATTTCCGCAATTCACTATGTTTGCAGGGACGTGTATGCAAATAACCCAAAAATAAATATTGATAATTATCTGAGATATTTTTAATTCATATAGGATAAGAAATAAATCTAGAAGGTAGATCCTAATCGGTTTAAATCTTTGTTTATGTGAGATTTAGTTAGAATAGGATTATGATTAATGTCTCCCTTATGGTCTATAAATACATGAGGTATTAGCCATATGAGATGCAAGAAAAGAAAAAATTAATTTAATCTCTCCACGAAATTCTCTCTCTCGGGTTCCTCTAGGGCATCATCAGAAACCCTAGAGATTTGGACGGTGTGCTGCGTTCGACTCTGGTAGCCGGTTCGCAACGAGAAAAAATAACGTGCGCGACAGATTCTTGGCGTATCTAAGAGCTCATAAAACAAGACGAGATCAAATCCTGATAATCGAAATATATTTCGTGCAAAAATAGGATGAAAAAATCTATGTGCTTTTGCGAATTATTTTGGATATTAATTATTATACAACAGTGGTATCAGAGTGCAGCTAGTGCTTGTTTTCGCTCGATGATCTGTTTTTAATATGGATAGATCTTTAATATGGGTAGATTTTGAAATTATGCGCTCATAGGAACTAAGAATTTCTAGGGTTTGGATCCTTGTGAATTGTTCGGAATCGCGAGTGGATATAGGGAGAGAGGGTTTTAGGGATTTGAGGAAGAGATCGAACCCGGAGAGAGGAAATTGGGGGAGGAGGAAACCCTAGAAGAGGAAGAGGTGATTAGGCCACAGCGACGAGGGAAGGAGAAGGAGAGAGGCGGAGAACGGCGGCGATGAGGGCGAGGGTGAGGCGGCGATAGGGGAATTCGATAGGTGAGGAAATTTCTCTCTGTCACTTTGAAGAAATTTTTGCATGGACCTCGGTCCATGGACCAAGTCCCCAAATGCTAAATATATTTAAATTTTTTTCAATATTTTATTAAAAAAATATTAGAGTAAATGTTGTGGACAATGCAATATCAAACTAAGTCTAAATAAATTTCGTACGTAGCATTTATTTAAAACACTCTCAATATATAGATTTCTATATTTAATGAATTAATTTGTAATTATTTGATGTTTATTTATTAAATTTAAATATATAATTTAGAGTAGGTTATAGCTTAGATTTGCTAAGTTATATAAAGGTTTAATATACTTTAATTAGATAAATTAAGTCTCATGAAAACTTAGTTTAATTTAATTAAATCATATATCAACGATTTTAAACCATTATAATAATTAATTTAAACCGCTAGTAAAATATAGTTTTGTCAATACTTATGTTAAGTGTTAGTAAAAAAAATCATCATAAAAAATCATTAGATTACTATATACCGATGGTTTAGAACTATTATAATAATTAGTTAAAACCGCTGCTAAAATATATTTTTGCCACCGCTTGCGTTAAGTGTTACTAAATTAACTGTCACCACAAATCAACTTTTTTGTAGTGATTTGAACTTCATTTTTGGATAATTTTTTTTTTGCAGGGAACACAAGACTTCAAGATTCGTAATTGTGTCTAAGTCATTGAATCTGTTTTAGGAGTTCATATGTAATTTTGTTTAGATTTTGGGTTCGATGTTTAAAATATAGTTTTGTCAATACTTATGTCAAGTGTTAGTAAAAAAATCATCATAAAAAATCATTATGTTACTATATACCGACGGTTTAGAACTGTTATAATAATTAGTTAAAACCGCTGCTAAAATATATTTTTGCCAGCGCTTGTGTTAAGTGTTACTAAATTAACTGTTACAACAAATCAACTTTTTTGTAGTGATTTGAACTTCATTTTTGGATAATTTTTTTTTTGCAGGGAACACAAGACTTCAAGATTCGTAATTGTGTCTAAGTCATTGAATCTGTTTTAGGAGTTCATATGTAATTTTGTTTAGATTTTGGGTTCGATGTTTAAAATATAGTTTTGTCAATACTTATGTCAAGTGTTAGTAAAAAAATCATCATAAAAAATCATTATGTTACTATATACCGACGGTTTAGAACTGTTATAATAATTAGTTAAAACCGCTGCTAAAATATATTTTTGCCAGCGCTTGTGTTAAGTGTTACTAAATTAACTGTTACAACAAATCAACTTTTTTGTAGTGATTTGAACTTCATTTTTGGATAATTTTTTTTTTACAGGGAACACAAGACTTCAAGATTCATAATTGTATCTAAGTTATTGAGTCTGTTTTAGGAGTTCATATGTAATTTTGTTTAGATTTTGGGTTCGATGTTTTGGTGATGACATTGAACTTCATTTTTCACTTTTCATGTATTTTTGGGTTTTGTCACGAAATTGCCAAAGGGAGAGATTGTTAGGAATTTTGTATTTGCAAGTTTCATGATTTGAGTCGGAGTCTTGAAGGGTTTGGTTCATGTTGTCGAAGGTCAAAGAATCCGAGATTCCGAGAAGAACTCAAAAAACGTCTCACAGGTTGAATCACGATGCTCAGGTATGATTTAAATGTTTTTTATGGTGATTCATATCGATTTATGACATTAGAATCATATAAGTAATGATCAATGGATTAGAAGTGGTTTTTGGAGCTTTTAAATTGTATGTAATAATATTTTATATTGATACCAGTACCAGGTTTCAGTTCCTCAAAAACGGATTGAAAAACCTTATTTTTTATATTGAGTATCGGTACCCAATATTGAGTTCCTTAGAACCCGAGAGCACCAATTCTGCAAATTGTATTGTGTGCCGGTACCAAGATTTAGTACCGGTACTGCATCAGCTGAGCACCGGTACTTAGCATTAGGAAATTTTTGTTGCGTTATGGCGTACTGGTACCCACATCCAAGTATCGGTACTTAATGTATAAATTTCCTAATATGACTTTAATCGGACTCTAATTAATTTTAAAGTCTATAAATACGAAGGTAAGGGTTCTCAAGGAGATAGAAGCACTTAGAATACATGAGAGAGTAACCCTAGAGGCTAGGTTTTTCGTTTTAAACCATTTTCTACCAAATAGCCACTTTAGGTCGATTCGAGATATTGAATTAAATATGTACTAGTGTAGGTACCCGCGCGATGCGGCGGATAGTTACTGCTAAAGTAAACATTTGTAAATAATAAAATATCAATATAACTAAATAAAATATTACTATGTCAAAAATGGTACAATATAGACAATTATATAGCAATCGATGCAACAGGAAAAAAAATATTTTAAGTAAATTAGAGTATATAGAAATATACTAATATATACAATATAGATTGTACATTCATTTAGTCTGGAAGGTGTAATATAGTACGGACAATAATTGTGCAAATAACATATAGCATTTCTATTACATATAGCATTTCAAAATATCATCTATTCACGCCAAATCGCACAAATTGAACCGAAAAAATTCTAATTAACCTCAAAATATTGCTAATTCTCGCCAAATCACTCAAATCTATATAAAAAAATTATTATATTTGAAAAAAAAAATACTCACCGATGGGATCGGTGGCATGGAGATTGCAAAGGCGATATGTGTAGAGGAGGATCGGCGCGAGAGCATTCAAATAGAATTAATCTTGTAATGATTGATATTGAGAGCCTAAATTTAAAATCTAATTATTTTACATATTCGGTAAATATATTTTAAAATTTTATTAAAAATTTAACAAAATGAAAGAATGAAACGATGGCTATGAATAATTGGTCTAGTAATCAATTATGAGTATAATTATCATTAATTGATGAAACGTAAATATACAAATAATTGATGAAATATTAATGAATCATATACTATACGACTAAGAACGTATGTTGGGGAGGAGAGGGGAGGGGAAGGGGTGGGGGAGAGAGAGTTATTACAAAAATAAAATAAAATTAATAGATGAAGCGTTATAATTAATAGATGAAATGTTAATATAGAATTAATTGATGAAACATTAATGAATTATATAGGAGAAGGGTTAATAGATTATTATATTATATTATATATTATTATTGTGAGGATGAAGGGTTTCATGCCACGTGGCAAGAAGCATTGTGACTTCATTTAGGTTAATAGATATATCAAATTGATCTAAGTTTTGCTTAGAGATTTTTCTTTGATTCTTCAACGACACTCTAAGCAAAGGATCACCATAGAAACATGAATTTACACTTCATGTGCGGCGTCGTGGATTCGGCATGATCAAGGCGATTCGTGGATTCGAATCATAAGTGCTCGAGGATTCAAGTGGCGTCCGTGGATTTAGACGTGAGGCGTGGCATCCGTCGATTCGGACGTGGGGCGTGGACAACCCGATGACATGCGCAAGATCCGTAGGAGGGAAAAGAGAGGTCGAGTCTGTGGAGTCGGTAATCACCTTGTAATCTTTTACTCTTAGTGGATTGTTTTTTCACGTGTTGGTCCCGTGGGTTTTTCTCCAAATTGGAGTTTTCCCACGTAAATCTCAGTGTGCTATTTTATTTTTTGCATTTATTTTTATCGCATTAAGATTTGTATTTTTGGCCTACACACCTATTCACCCCCCTCTAGGTGTTTGAGAGTATATAGATAGATCCTAGGGTTCCCATGACCTACAAACCCAGGTGCTTCGGGCAACGAGCACGGCCTCCGCCTAGTTGAGACCTATCAACCTGTGTCTCGGCTGCCATGAAAATCATCGGTTTGCGGTAATGAGCCATCTAACCTCACTTTTTACACAAAGTAATAGAATTGCTTGAGTTATTGGGCGCTTTTATGCAAAATACCGTCCCGCTGCTGCTGTGGACAGTGTAGTCGAAGGTCTGAAGCCCTTCGCGAAAATCGAATATCGATTTCAGTGCGTTTTTCGACGAAATTCGCTGGAGGTAACGTGGTTTCGGTTTGGATTTATCCGACGGTGCTAGAATGCCCTGTGCTTTGTAGCTAAGCCTTGTTGGCTAGTGTAATATACCGAACTTCCATTGTAGCACACTGGACATTTGCAAATTGCGAGGTTCGAGTGACTGGAAGTGTTTCGAGCTTTTCCACACTTGGTGGAGGGTCGTAGAATGTTTTCCGACCTAAAAAGTTCGAAAACCTGAATTCTGGACGAGTCCTGAGAGTTTTCACTCTCGGGGACCGGTCCCTGAAGGGAGAGACCGGTCCCCCAGTGAGCAGTGTTGCGGCAGCCCTGAGGCAACCGGTCCCTGGCGGGCGAGACCGGTCCCCGAGCGCGCCTACGCAGTGAGAGACCGTCCGGCAGGGAGAGACCGGTTCCCTGAACGTGGTTTTTTCGGATCTCCGCAGGCGAGAGACTTGTCCCTGCTGAAGAGAGAACCGGCTCCCGGCGAAACGTGCTCAGTTCGGCTGATGTATAAGATTTTGACGTTTTTGAGGCCTCTCCGGATTTTACACATAGATGTGGTATTATCCATTTCCCTCTTCCCCTCTTCATTTCTTCATTCTCACCTCTCTCCTTTACATCTTTCTAGAGAGACGAAGAAGAAGAAGGAGGAGGAGAAAATAAAGGAGCTGCTTGAGCCAGGAGCTGTGAGCTCAACCCCTTTCCCCCTTTCCATCCCCTTTCAACGCTTGGATCTGCTTGTAAGCTGGTGTTGGAACATCTTCAACCCTAGAAAGTTGGATGCTGTTTTGGAGGTCATCTTGAGAGTTATACTTGGATTCTACCCTTTGATCTTTCATTGGTGGTTTTACCATATGGAACCCTAACTTGAATATTAGGTGTATTTTGGGGGCTTTTGTCTTAAGTGTTTTAAGACTAAATTGATGATAGAACCTTCCCTTGGGTTGGATTGAAGGATTTTACTCTTTTTGGAGCATGAAGAGATTTCTATACATTAGGTTTTAAGTTTTAGGCCCTTTTTTGCCAAAGTTTAGTAAAGTTGATCTTATAGTTGCATCGTAATGCCGTGTATCTTTCGCTCAAATACTTTAAGGATTTTGAGACTCGTGGACAACTCCTTTCGGCGAATCGAATGAGCACAGCGACGGTTCGGTGGGTTGACCTAGCACACAATGAGAAAATCTCATTGTTGATGATTTAAGTGTATATAAATAAAAAGCACTGCATATTCTTGTTATATATATTTAATTGCTGAATTTTAGAATGTTAAAATGCTTATGTTGCAACTATAGTAAAATTTTTGCCTCTATGTAGTAAGAGCTCATCTGTGATATAGATTCTATGGTGAGATATAAACTAGATCCCATACTATGAAAATGAATCTGTGCTTTCAATTGCATTTAGCTTTATTTGCGCAATTGTGACATTAGGTTTGAAAGTCCAGATAGGCTGAGGACTTAGGCTATTTGAGAATTGGGCCAATGTTCATAAAGAGGCATGGCCCGCGGCTAAAGTAAACCTTGCTATGTTGTATTGAAAGTGACATTATGAACATGGAATTGGGGACATGATTAGTTGTGAATGCTTAAGTGTCATAAAAGGCACTAAGCAGTGTGGTCGTGAGCGTCACTTTGAGACTTTGGACTTAGACTTCCTTGGGATGCTCAGTGACCTTGCCATGTGAGAGCATGAGAGTTAATAGTACTTGAGGCTTTTGACCTTAGCTGTTTGCCATTTGTGCTCATTCGCACATGCTTGTGAGGGTCGCTCCCTACAAGCCGGCACTCCGGAGTTAGCCTATGCGACTTATATTCGCTCGTGCGGTATTGAGAAGCCTACGGTGTCGAGTGGGACAGACACATTCCAAGAGTAGGGATGTCGGGCTACCACAGGCACTTAGGTGGCACAAGCTGGACTACCTTTGGTAAGTCCTTAATTGGAAATGAAAATCGACACGGTGTTAAGAACGAATAATCACCGCTAGATAGGCTTAGTTGTTGGGTTACATGACACGCTCATGACATAGCATTGGGATACATATAGTATACTTGCCTGTTTCATTCATTGTGTCATAGTATACCGGGTCGCATGGTAGAGCTCATTCTTTATGCATGACATCTTGGACAGTAACGTTTACTCCTTGCCATCGGACGTACTTGTTTATGCTAGAGTAGATGTATATCATACTTACATCATGCTTACTTGAGACATAGTAATATAGCATTTTATATATGCTTTCTTTCAGCAGTTATTGTACACGCTCCTTATTGCTTATTATCATTGTCGTTACTTACCCTTTTCTTTTGGGGCCTAGTGGTGCATTGAGCTGAGGTCAGTAATTTCCCAGTGGGAACTATAAATTATAGTTCTCAAGCCCTCTGTTTTGTGTTTTCGTTCAGAGCCTTCCACGCCGGGAGAGGCTAGGGACCGAGGGAAGGGCGTGGCTTCGAGCTAGCTCTTCAGCGAGTGACGAGTCGCTAGGTGGTCTACCTCTCGATGTTTTCATTTTGTGAGAGGTTGAGAGTTGTACCCGTATATGTATAGAGACCACATTTCTTTTGGATCTTGGTATTTCTTTTGAGGAGTTAGTATTGTATCACCTTATGCTTTACTTTCTTTGTCTAGTTATATTTCTTTTACTCTGGTGCTACGCCCCGGAACCGGCGGAGGCCCTCCCGGTGGCGTGCCCAGACCCGCCATATGTCTACACATATAAGGCGTCTACAACAAAGCGGAAGTAAAAGCATGTAAGGACTGAGATTTTTGACAGTGCTGCTAAACTCTCTGTTGATGATGTTTATGTGTGTAATTTAATTACATAAGCACTCGTCAAGTTTCAGGCGAAAATGAGCTAAAACGGAGAAGATACACGATTATTAGTTTTCACTTAAGTGAATAGTAACTCCGGTTTTCCGGGGAAGCCACGGAGTAGAGTTGGCTTCTGGTGCGTATCGGACTCCGTTCATATCAGTCCAATAGCTCATTTCGAAGGATTCAGCTATTCTGGAACTACTGGCGCTGACGGATTTTGAGTTTGATCCACGGATTTTGAGAAAATCCAAAAATACGCGTTTTATATGTAATTGTGCGTCTTTTTGGCCTTATGGAGAGAGAATGGATTTCGTCGCGAATCCGTGACCGTTCGAGGTGAACCAAAATCGTAGATCTGTTGTCTACGAGGTGCTGATCGCACTGGTGCAATCCGTTCGCAAATCTGACGGACGGATCTGCGGAGATTGCGCGTTGATCGAGGAGAGGTCTGTAATGGCAAAACGGTAATTTCGCAAAAGTTGCAATATTTTATGTACCGTTTCGCGTGGGATCGCACATGGAGGGGTGTTCGCGCGTTTTACATACGCTGTGATGGACTCAGTATTAAATACTGAGGTTTGGTGGACTTAATTGCAAAGTTGCACCATGTATATAAGCTTGTTCTAGGGTTTGCTCATTGGAAACCCTAACCCTAGCCTTGCCGCAACCCCCAGCCACCCTCACCTCGCTCCCCTGCCCTAGCCATGCGCCCAGGCCGCCGCCTACTGAACCCCGGCCGGCCAGCCACCGCCGCAGCCACCTTTCTTCCTCTCTCTCCATCTCTCTCTCCATCTCTCTCTTTTCTTCTCGGGTTAGAGCCCAGGCCGAGGCTGCAGCGGCCTCCCTGCACCATGCCGGCGTCGCCCCGACCTCATCGAAGCGTCCCCGTCGACCGCCGCCGTCGCCGAGCGCCGCCGCACCTGAGCTGGCCGCCTGCTGCTCCCTAGGTCGAGCCCAGACCTAGGCCTGCGTACGGCCTCCCCGCGGGCCGCCGCCGCCTGAGCCCGCTTCCGCTGCTGTCCCCGCACCCTCGGCGACCCTCCTCGCCGGTCGCCGCCACCCCAGCGAGCCGCCGTCGCCGCCTCGGCCAGCCCGCGGCCGCCCCAGACTTGTGCGGGCCGAGGTGAGCTCGCGGCTTCTTCCTCGCGCTGCCACCGCCCGGAGCCATCCGTGCCGCCTCCCTCCGGCCTCAGGAAACCCTCCGCCGCCGTCCCCGAGCGCCCCGGCCGCCGCCTTGGCCGCAGCTACCCTGGGAAACCGAGCTTTAGCTCGTGCGGGCTGGGTTGGTTCTGCCGTCGCCGCCGCCGCTCCTCGCCGCCAACTGAGGTGAGCACCTCACTCCTCACCTCCCCCGCACCCATCCCTGGCCTCCGCGCGCGCCGCCGTGCCGCCGGAAGCCGGCCGGAGCAACCTTGCTCCGGCCAAGCCCGAAATAGGGCCTATTTTAGATGTTTTGTGTTCTGAGCTTCCCGAGCCTCCCCGATCTCTGCGGAAGGGAGCACGATGATCGTAGCAAATTGCTGATCATCGTGCTCACCTTAGATTCTGTCGGGGAGACTCCGTTCAGCTGTTTCGGCATTGTCGACCCTATCGAGCCTGTTTGGCTGCTGTTTTGGGTTTGCGCACGCTTATCCGGCGATCCGAGGCTGTCCTGATGCCTCCGGAGGTGAGCACGGTGATCGTTGGTCAGTACTGATCACAGTGCTCACCTCACTTCGGATCAACAGTGTCCGGTTAGCCCTGTTTGGCGCGATCTTCCCCGACTGCGCGCTGTTCGCAGAACTTCGGGTTGCTCCCGCGCTTCCCACAGTGAGCCATTGTGCTCCAGATCGTGAGCACGGCCTCCAGTATGTCGAGACCTGTCAGTACGTGTCTCTGTAGACCTTGGAAGTCCTCGGTTTGCGTGAACGAGCCATGTAATACACTGGATCTTAGCAAATTGCATGATTCGAGTGTTTGATCTCTGTGTGGAGCCTTTCCACAGTGTTTGGAGGGTCGTTGATAGTGTTCCGACCCCTGGCACGCGCCCCGAGGGTGTTGGTTTGAGACTTGGCACCAAAATCTCAAAATTGGAATTTTTGGTCAGCCCTCGGATGGGCTGCAGCAGGGCTTGTACCGGAACAAGACTGGTCTTGTACCGGTACAAGGGTTGATGGTTGTACCGGTACAGCCATCGGGCTTGTACCGGTATCCAGAGCGCAACCGCAGTGTTCTTGGACCCGAGCCCTTCGTTGCACTTTCCTCGGCCTTTGTACCGGTACAAGCCGCCGTGTACCGGTATAAGGAGGCAGTTTTTTGTGCAGTTTGGTCTGCAGTGGCGGTTTTTCGCGTTTTTCCTAATCTATTTAGGCACCCACTTACCCTTCGGACCTCCCTGAGCCTCAGAGCACAGGGAGGAAAGGTAGGGCCACCCTCCCTTCATTCTTGGTTGTCCCTCTCTTTTGGGCTTTTTCTTGATTAACC
>NW_017891110.1:0-25169 GCF_001540865.1 Ananas comosus
GTTCGCGCCCTTCATACCTATTCATTAACGACTTGGACCGGAGAGATAGCCGACAAGGTGTTACCTTGATTGAGATTGTGCTTACTTCATGGAGTGCTACATCGATGTATCTAATCGAGACACCATTTGGTCTCACTTTTGGAGGAAGTCTAACAGGAAGCCTTAGGACCGACTGTGATCTCAGTACGATTTCCACCGCATGATGGATTGACAGTCGGAAGCGCACTATTAGACTTAAGGATATGTCCAGTTGTGATGATAGGACTTCTCCAGGAGGATGGGTCGCAGAGCATCTTACCTTATGGCGGGAGTTTCGTTATAACAACAGTTCATCAAGCAAGCATCAAGAATTGCGCCCTTCGAACACTTTGAATGGACGAAGTGCAGCATCGCCACTTCATTGGAGCGGAAGTGGCGAACAGTTATGCTCTAGGACCCTGATGTCTCCAGGAACTGCAAGACAAGGTTCGAATTGCTCGGGACGCGACTGTTGACGGAGCTCAAATAGTACAGAGAGCTAGCCGATCCGACGACCTGCGAGACTTGAGGTTCAAAGTTGGAGACCTGTTTTCTAAGGTTCTCGCCGACTAGAGGAATCAAGAGATATTCGGATCGGGAAGTTGAGCCCCCGTTTCATTGGACCGTGATGAGATCTTGGAGGCGGGTTGGGGTCCAGGTTATAGCGTATCGACTTTGCTCTCCACGAACCTATTGGCGGCTAACACACGTCTTTCATGTATCGTCCTTCGAGCTATTCACGATCCAGATCCATGTCTTTGGATGCGCTACCATGAGCCTGAAGAGTGAAGATTTTGGCTCGATGAAAGGAGTGCGGAATCGGAGTATTCCCGGGTTATATTTTGGTGGATAATGGATATTTGTGAAGTTACCTTTGGAGCACAGGGGAGCGTGGGGCCATGTCGGGAAAGCTAGAGTAGTGCGCTTTGCAGGAGCGCTTACCCTCCACCTTTTTCAGGTGGAAGTCTTGCAGGTACGTCTCATTCCGAGTTTGTCGTACGAAACTCCTCTTCTAGAGGCGTACTGTAATTTACCACTGTGATCTTAGCAATTGCAAGATTCGAGTTGTGTTGATCTGTGTGTGGAGCTATTCCACAGTTTTGAGGGTCGTTTGATAGTGTTCGACCACCCGGCACGCGATCGAGGAGTGTTGGAGTGAGAGACGCTTGGCACCACAATCCAAAATCGGGATTTGTGACAGCTTCGGTAGCCTGACAGCAGGGTTTACGAAATCAGAGTGGCTTGTACCGGTACAAGGTTGATTCGACCGTACAGCCATCGGGCTTGTACCGCGTACAAGCGCGCAGACCGCTCGACCGAGCCTCGGGGTTTGCAATTTCAGTCGGCTTGTACGGCGTACAAGAACCCGGTGTTACCGGATACAAGGAGGAGTTTTCGGCTGCAGTTGAACTGCAGGGTTTTTTCGCGATTTATGGGCTTTCATATAACAGGCAACCGACGCCCTTAGGTTTCTTTGTGCTGTTACCTAGGAGGAAAGGGTGAGAGAGGCTCTCTCCCTTTCCTTGCATTTTTACCCTTTGCTTGGTTTTTTATTTGGGTATTTTCTCTTTCTCTTTTTGCTCTTGTGGCTTCCCACCATTGTGATGCTTAGAGCTGTGGAAGAGGGAGTTGTGGCTGAGATTTCCCACCGCCACTTGGATTGGAGCTAAAGTTTGGGGCTTCAAAGGGTTAGAAAACAATGATTCCACCTTTGATTCGATGTTTGAGGGCTTTATTGAAATTGTAAACCCTGATTGTGATATCTAGGTTTATTCTTGGAGCATTTTGAATCTAGGGCAGTTTTGAGCTAGATTTTTGAATTAGAGGACTTCATTGGTTGATGATGAGCCCTAGCTCATTTGGAGCTTTAGAGGAGATTTGTTCGCACTAGATGTAGTTCTTCTCAACCATACTTGTCTAGCTGTATATTGATTGAGCTATTGATGGTTCAGTTTCTTCGCGCACTGTGACACATGACTTCTTTCTATACCTTAGAGGTGATGGATGACTATGAGTGACACCCTCGTTGGAGCCGTAGAGGCGGAGTAATTTCGTTCATCGGTGGTTATTGGCTTCGTGGAAATGGGGCAAATGGCCCTATGCTCTTTCTACTTGTTGTAAAAATTTTAAGTTATTTTATGCTAAATTGGATTGTATGAATGTTTTAGGAGCACTTAAAATGCTGCTTGATGTTTATGAAAAATTTCACTTATATAGAAGCTATCATGAGTTAGATGCATGCATACGGGAAAGTGTACTGTAGTGCAAATGAAAATACATCTTTATTATATGATGATTGGAATATGTAACCTGCGAACCATAGTTGCCAATGTTTTACATAGAGAGCAAGAGTTGTCTAAAAGCGGACTTGAAACTAGTAAACTTATGAAACTTGCAACATAGAGCATATTGATAGGCCATAATATCTGCTAATTTTCCATGTTAGAGACATATGACACTAGATAGGCCATATCGAGATACTGACATCATTCCATGTTATTTAGACATGGAGGCTTGGTTAACTGCGATGTATCGTTGACTAACTTCCCTTGTTGCTCTATTCGCACATCTTGTAGAGGGCTCCTAAAGCCCACTCGGAGATGGCCTGCGATAATATTCGCCATCGAGAGGTTGGCGCGGAAGTGCGATTTGCCGTGGACAGGTCATCCCTAGCGTGGGTATGGTGACTACCCGGGGCCATTAGGCTCGGCACCGGCCAGACAGCTTCGTGGTCTCAACGGCACAGAAGCCTTGGGGGTTCTACTTCAAATCCAGACGTTGAGCATTCGTATGACATGTGGACAGTGATGATTTAGAGTATTCTTTGAAATTGACTTAGAAATAGTAAAAATAGACGTTTAATTTCGCTGTGAACATGTATTGATAGTTGGAGAGTATTCACTTCATTATGGTTTTTCATACTTATTGCTCTGTAGCTAAGTTAGAGATATCATGTTGTAGTAGTTACTTTTACTTACCTTTCTTTCGCTTTTCTACATTTATAGTCACTAACCTCTTTTGTAGCTTTGGGCCTTGTGGTGCATTCACTGAAGTCAGTAATTGCCCACTGGGAACTATTTTTGATAGTTCTCACGCCCCTGTTTCTATGTTTCCTTTTCAGAGCCTTCGGCACCGGCGGAGGCACGGGATCGCGGCAAGGGGATCGCGTAGCTAGCTCGCGAGGAGCTTACTTGCCTAGGTGGTTTACTCTTTCTTTTGTAGTTGAGAGAGTGAGAGTTTTTGTACCCTGTATAGAGACCACCTATGTATCTACTCATAGCACTTGTCTTTGGGATTTCCTATTGTATTTACTTTATGTTTTATTTAGTGGATTTACAGTTTGAACTTTATCCCTTGTTGTTAGCAATTAGACATTTTCTATGCTCTGATACTCCTAGATGTCTTTTATTATTGCTCTTATCATCGTTGTTTTTAGACGCCTTATATGTTGTAGACATATGGCGGGTCTGGGCACGCGCAGGGCGGGCTTCCGTTGGGTCCCGGGGCGTGACAGGAAGGCTCTGAAAATATCGAGAAAAAGAGGGCGTGAGAACTATAATTTATAGTTCCCAGTGGGCAATTACTGACCTCAGCTCCTGCCCCACTGGGCCCCAAAAACAAGGGTAAGCAACGATAATAGTAATAAGCAATAAGGAGAATGTAATTAAACTGCTGAAGGAAAGCATGATGTCAACCAAAATGCACATCTATCCTATCATTACAATTAAGTCCAATGGCACTAATTTAATGTTGTTAGTCTCTGTCAATACATGAGGTAGAAGTTCTATCATGACCGCCAAGTATACTACATGTCTCGCACTATGCTAAAGCATGTAAATGTAATCCAACTACTAAGCCTATCTAGTAGTGATCATTCATTCTCAAACCGTGTCGATTTCCATTTCCAATTAGGGACCTACCCAATGTAGTCCAGCTTGTGCCGCCTAAGTGCCTGTGGTAGCCCAACATCCCTACTCTTGGAATGTGTCTGTCCCACTCGACCCCGTAGGCTTCTCAATACCGCACGAGGGAACATAGGTCGCATAGGCCAACTCCGAAGTGCCGGCTTGTGGGGAGCGACCCTCACAAGCTTGTGCGAATGAGCACAAATGGCAAACAAGCAAGGTCAAAGTCTCAAGTACTCAATCCTCATGTCTTTAACATGGTATGGTCACTAGTATCCCGAAGATCTAGTTCAAGGTCATAATGTGAAGTCCCAACACACCCTTGCTTAGTGCCTCTTTATGACACTTAAGCTCCACAACTGATCATGTTTCAATTAAGACATTAACATTAACGCTCGCTATGCCCCGGGCCCCAATGCCTCTTCATGACATTGGCCTCAATCTCACATATCCTCTAAATCTCTAAGCCTCTCTAGGCTTCCAAAAATTCCTAATGTCATAATTGGTACATAGTTTGAATGCATGTAAGCAAGACTCGTTTTCATAATAGGGATTGTAATCTCATGTCTCCTCTAGAATGCTAGGCCACACATACGTGCTCTCTACTATATAGAGGTCCCAAAATTTACTACACATGACCTATGCATGTTAAGCATTCTAAAATTCATATTAAATACATTTAACATGGAAATGCATGAATTTCTATTTTACGAAACATATTTGCCATATATGAGCATTTTTCATATCATAGGCTAGGTCAAACCCACCGAACCGTCGCGTAGGGTCTCGATTCGCCGAACAAAGTTGTCCACGAGTCTCTAGATACCCTAAAAGTGACCAGCGAAGAGATACGAGAGTATTACGACCATCCGAGAGATCAAACATTAACCTAGGAGCAAAAATGGCCAAAATTTACCTCAAGGGTAGAAATCTCCCCCAAAGCTCCAAAAGAGAGCTAGAACCCTTCCAATCCAAGCCCTAGGAAGGTTCTAAACCAATCGATTTGGGTCCAAAAGCCCTAGATCGAAAATGCCCAAAATAAGCCCTAAATCTCATTTCTAGGGTTCCATCTACCAAAAATCCTCAAATCAAGGTCTAGAGGAAGGGAATGAGCAACAAACCTTCTTAGAAGCTTCAAACCTAGCTCCAAGGGTGAAGATCTCCTCCTATGCAAGCTCCAAGACCAAGCCTTCAAGCATCAACAAGGTAGGAAGAGGAAAAAGGGCAAAGAAATGCTCCAAGTCCACCAAAACCCTCACCTTCTCCTTCTTCTCCTCCTTCTTCTCTTTCTCCTTCTCTCTCTAGCAAGGGTGTGGGAAGAGTGTGAGGAGGGAAATGAGAAGAAGAGAGAGGGAATGGGTCATATAGACCCTCTAAAGTAACAAAATCCCAAAAGGCCCCTCAAAAATCCAATATAGCATCAGCCCGGTCTGGGCAGTTTTCGCCCAGAGGGACCGGTCTCTCCCCAGCAGGGACCGGTCTCTCGCTGCGAACCCGAAAAACCAGCGTTCGGGAACCGGTCTCTCCCTGCGCGGGACCGGTCTCGCGCTGCGACGACGCGTTCGGGAACCGGTCTCGCCTGCCAAGGACCGGTTGCCTCAGGCTGCCTCAACACTGCTCACTGGGGGGACCGGTCTCTCCCTCCAGGGACCGGTCCCCGAGAGTAAAAACTCTCAGGACTTGTCCAAAGTTCCAGATTTCGAACTTTTCGGGTCGGGGAACATTTTACAACCCTCCACCAAGTGTGGAAAAGCTCGAAACACAACCAAACACTCGAACCTCGCAATTTGCAAAGATCCAGTGTGTTACAAGGGATGTTGGGCTACCACAGGCACTTAGGCGGCACAAGCTGGACTACCTTTGGTAGGTCCTTAATTGGAAATGAAAATCGACACGGTGTTGAGAATGAATGATCACGACTAGATAGACTTAGTAGTTGGATTACTTTGACATGCTCACGACATAGCTTTGGGACATTGGGTATACTTGCTTGTTTCATTTATTGCATTATAGTATACTTGGTTGCTTGATAGAGCTCATACCCTATGTATTGACATACTGCATCGAGATGCTTACTTGTCGGTTATGATTGGAGCTTAATAGTCATGCTTTGGACATACTTATCATGATAGAGTAGATGTTCTATACTTTGACATCATACTTACTTGAGACATAGTAGTATAGCATTTCATTTATGTTCTCTTTCAGCAGTTCCTATACTTGCTTTTTATTGCTTATTAGTATTGTCGTTACTTACCCTTTTCTTTCGGGGCCTAGTGGTGCATAGAGCTGAGGTCAGTAATTGCCCACTGGAAACTATAAATAATAGTTCTCACGCCCTCCGTTTTATGTTTTCTTTCAGAGCCTTCCTCGCTGGGAGAGGCTAGGGACCTCGGGAAGGTAGTTGCTTGGAGCTAGCTTCCATCGAGGACGATTGGATAGGTGGTCTACCTCTCGTTACTTTATTTTGTGAGAGGTTGAGAGTTTACCCATGTACTAGAGTCCACCATTTTGTACCTTTTAAGACAGATATTGTACTACTTTATGTCTTACTTTTACTGTTTTTGTTATGTTTTCTTTACTCTGGTTATAGATGATAGAACTTTACCCGCTCCAATATCATTAGTTGTCTTTTACCCTTTTTGTTCTATCTCTTGCTTTATTTTCGCTGTTGTTGTAGACGCCTTATATGTGTAGACATATGGCGGGTGTGGGCACGCTACCGGGAGGGCCTCTGTCGGTCCCGGGGCGTGATAGATTAATTTGGTATCAGAGCCTAGGGTTGAGTCTTAGTGGACCTAGCAAACCTTAGGCCGGTTGGACTATAGGAATTAGGCTCGTGAGAGACGAGGTCTAATTGACTTGTGAGTGAAAGTATTTCAATTGGGTTTGATGATAACTCTAAAAAGTTAGAGTTTGATCGGAGTGTATGGCTTCTAACTTCACGGAGGGTTACGTTGGCGGCCGACAACGTAATATCGGGAGTTAGTAGTGAAGGACACTTCCATACTTTCGCATGATTTGGGGTTTTATCTATTTGAGCGGGGATGCGATAACGTAGGTTACTAACTTGCGCTTTTATGTTTTGTAGTGACGATGCCGGTTACACGCTCCCAGTCTGCCGGGGCGGATAATGCGGTACACCCCGAGGAGGCCGAGACCTCCGCTACTTCCGGATGTAGTAAGGTCCGTGACTTGAGGACCCAGCTTGCGGTCTTCACTGATCTATTGGCGCAGCAGACGGCAGCGACGCAGCGACAGGCTGAGGTGGCCCAGCGGCAGGAGGCGCGGATGAAGCATCTTGAGGACCTCCTACTTCAGCAAGCGGCAACTTCGAGGGAGACCCAGGTTCCCACACCCCCAGCACCCGTGGTGGACGTCGCACCGAGGGCGCAGTCCCCCGCGCCCAGCTCTTCACGCGCGGCACCGGCGACCACACCTCGGGAGGAGGTGGTTGCGGCACCCCCAGTTTAGGGACCGGCCACGGGGGCAGCTTTCCCCGTGAGGGTCGCGGGAGCCGAGCGGGATCGGCTCATGGATCGCCTCAGTGAATTCAGGAGGTGCAGCCCGAGGACGTTTGATGGCGAGAACGTCGACCACCGGATTGTTGAGAAGTGGTTGATGCACATGGAGAAGATTTTTCGAGACACCTTTGTGGAGGAGCGGGATAGAGTTTGGCTTGCCACTCACTTCCTGGATAGCGAGGCCTACCGTTGGTGGTTGGATATCCACGACAACCCTAGCACCGACTTGACAGCGATCACATGGACGCGATTCAAGGAGCTTCTTCAGGCACACTACTTTCCGACCAGCGTCAAGAGGAAGATGGAGCAGGATCTGCGCAGCTTACGCTAGGACGAGCGGACAGTGGCCGAGTACGAAAGGGAGTTCTCCCGGCTACTTCACTATGTACCGTTTGTTGTGAGGGATGATCAGGACAAGGCCCGCATTTTTTAGCACGGATTGCGGCCTTCTATCTTTCGGTTGGTACAGTCCTCCAACCTCCAGACCTACCGAGAGGTTGTGGATCGAGCATTGACAGTGGAGGCAGGAGTGGCGGATTTGCAGGAGCGTCGCGAGAGCTCAGAGAAAGGGAAGGAAAAGAGGCCCGCGGCTGAGGGTGCGAGTCAGACGCACTCACGGAGGCCGCCAAGGCACCCCAGGAGCCGGAGCCAATCGCGAGGACGTGGCTCGTCTACTCAGCGAGGAGGACCTGATCGTCGCTAGGCTCCCTGCTGCGTGATCTGTGGCGGTCCTCATTACCCGCGGCAGTGTTCACGCAGCCGGGGCAGGTGCTTCTTGTGTGGCCAGGAGGGCCACTTCCAGTCGGACTGCCCGAAGGGTCCCTCGCCAGCGCCATCTTCGGCATCTGCACCAGCATCGCCAGGTCCCAGTCAGGGGACATCTTCTGCGCATCACCAGGCAGGACGGCCGCCAGTTCAGCGGCAGGAGGAGGGGTCACGACAGGCCCCGAGCGGGCGCATGTACGCGGCCCAGACAGAGGAGGCGGCGGCAGCTGAGAATGTGGTCGCAGGTATCATTTTGCTTCATGGTATTCGAGTTAGAGCATTGTTTGATACCGGTGCATCGCATTCATTCATAGACTGGCTGTTTGCCGAGTTGCATGGCATCCCACTTGTATCTTTGTTGCATCCGGGACGAGTTGTTGTACCCGATCATTCCTTAGATATTCGGGAGTTCTGCCCCAGTTGCCCTGTTCGGGTTGGAGATTGGATTATGCCCGTGGAGTTGCTAGCTTTGCATAAACTCGGGGAATTTGATGTTGTGTTGGGCATGGATTAGTTGACCAAGTACTTTGCCACCATTGATTGCAAGAACCGAACGGTGACGTTTAGAGAGCCGGGGCAGGCGGAGGTTGTGTACCGAGGATGCCAGAGTTCGCTTTTTGCGATGACGATTAGCTCTTTTCGAGCTCGGCAGTTGATTAGTAGAGGCTGCGTAGCCTACTTGGCTACTATTGTGTTGCAGGGTGAGGATGACGCCCCTAGGATTGAGGATATCCCCGTAGTGCGGGAGTTTGGAGATGTGTTTCCAGCGGAGCTTCCAGACATGCCACCTGACAGGGAGATTGAGTTTGTGGTAGATCTTGTTCCCGGGACTACTCCAATCTCAAAGGCACCCTATAGGATGGCCCCAGCGGAATTGAAGAAGCTGAAGGCACAGTTGCAAGATCTTCTGGACAAGGGTTTCGTGAGACCGAGTGTGTCACCTTGGGGAGCACCGGTCCTATTTGTGAAGAAAAAAGATGGATCACTTCGCTTATGCGTGGACTATCGTGAACTTAATAAAGTCACGATCAAGAATAAGTATCCATTACCGAGGATTGATGATCTATTTGATCAGCTCCAGGGATCTTGTGTATATTCCAAGATTGACTTGCAATCGAGATATCACCAGTTGAAGATCAAGCCTGAGGATGTGTCGAAAACGGCTTTTAGAACACGGTATGGACATTATGAGTTTACCATTATGCCATTTGGGCTTACTAATGTCCCGGCAGCTTTTATGGATTTAATGAACCGTGTTTTCAAGCCTTATTTAGACAGGTTTGTCGTGGTGTTCATCGACGACATTTTGGTCTATTCCCGAAGTGATGCGGATCACGAGGAACACTTAAGACTTGTACTTCAAGTGCTTCAGGAAAAGAAGCTCTATGCCAAATTGAAAAAGTGTGAGTTTTGGCTTAGAGAGGTGGCGTTTTTAGGCCATTTGATTTCAGGATCAGGGATAGCTGTGGATCCAAGGAAAATTAAAGCTATCAAGGATTGGCCGAGGCCGATGAGTGTGACCAAGATACAGAGCTTCATTGGTTTGGCCGGCTACTACCGACGGTTCGTTGAGGGATTTGCAAAGTTATCTACTCCCCTCACGAGGCTCACGCATAAAGGAACTAAGTTCATTTGGAATGACGCGTGTGAAATGAGCTTCCAAGAGTTGAAGCAGAGGTTGGCGACCGCCCCGATTCTTACCTTGCCGACTGCTGGAGCAGGGTATGTGATTTATAGTGATGCTTCCTTTAATAGATTGGGCTGTGTTTTGATGCAGGACGGGAAAGTGATTGCGTATGCTTCTCGCCAATTGAAGGAATATGAAAGAAACTATCCAACCCACGACTTGGAGTTGGCGGCCGTGGTTTTTGCTTTAGGGTGCGTTTGGTTCGAGTTATCCTGGCAGGATTACAGGCAATCCTGCCAGGATAACTGTGTTTGGTTAATCCGCTATGTAATCTAGTCGTTAATGTAGCATTACAAATCGAGCAGGATTACATCGAAAATATTAACGGGAGGGGGGTCGTGTATCTTGCATTACTGAAAACCGTTAATACTACATATTATATAAAATGACAATTTTACCCTCCAAAAAACCCCAAATCTAATTAACAGCATTATTTTCATCTCTCTCGCCTTCCCCCTCTCTTTCGCACGTCGCTTTCTCTCGCTCTCTCTCTCTCTCTCGACGTCTCTCTCTCTCTCTCTCGCACAAACACCTATCATCTTCTATTGCGTCGTCCTCCCAGGTAATCATCACGATCTCCTTCCCTCCATTCATCATTTCCGCAAAAAATAATATTCAAATGACCACAACAAGGGCAATTTTGAAAAAAACTATACTTTTATGTTAGGATTATTAAATTTTATAAACTGAACCAAACGTATTAATACTATAAATACTGTAATCTAGTATTACATTACTGCATTAAACCAAACGCACTAATGCAGCATCAGTAGTAATCTCATGCCGAAATCCAAGATACCTGGATATGTCGAGATACTTTGTAATATTACATAACTCGAACCAAACGGGCCCTTAAAGTTATGGCGCCATTATTTATACGGCGAGCGGTGCGAAGTATATACAGATCACAAGAGCTTAAAGTATCTATTCACTCAGAAGGAGTTGAACTTGAGGCAGCGCAGATGGTTGGAGCTGCTCAAGGATTATGACTTGACGATACTTTACCACCCGGGCAAGGCTAACGTGGTGGCGGATGCGCTAAGCAAGAAATCGACGGAAAACTTAGCGATGTTTGTGGTGACTCAACCGCCGTTGATCGAGCAGATGAAGCGGTTGGAGTTGGAGCTGGTGGCTCCTGATACACCCTTGAGACTGATGACCTTGGTGGTGCAACCTACACTCATGGAAAGGATTAAAGAAAAGGAAGCTTCCGACTCGGAGTTGCAAAGGATTCGAGCTAAGATGGTTGATGGTTGCACTGGTGATTTCACTATGGATAGTGATGGATGGATACGTTTCCGCGGACGGCTATGTGTACCGGCGGACTTGAGCATTAAAGAGGACATTCTTCAAGAAGCACACCGAGTACCGTATGCTATACATCCGGGAGGCACCAAGATGTATAAGGATTTGAAATTACTTTATTGGTGGCCCGGGATGAAAAAGGATGTTCGTGAGTTTGTTGGTAGATGTTTAACTTACCAACAGGTGAAGGCTGAGCACCGAGTTCCTGCGGGGAAGTTGCAGAGCCTACCGATTCCAGTGTGGAAATAGGAAAAGATCACCATGAATTTTGTGATGGGATTGCCACGCTCACAGGCCAGGCATGATGCTATATGGGTGATCGTGGATAGATTGACGAAATCGGCACATTTCATACCTATTCACACTACTTAGACTGGTGAGAGACTCGCACAAGTATATTTAGATGAGATTGTGCGACTGCACGGGGTACCTACTTCCATAGTATCAGATCGAGACCCCCGTTTTGTATCTCACTTTTGGAGGAGTTTACAGGATGCCTTGGGCACACGCTTGGACTTCAGTACAGCTTTCCACCCTCAGAGTGATGGGCAGTCAGAGCGCACTATACAGACACTTGAGGACATGCTTCGAGCCTGTGTGATCGACTTCCAGGGAGGATGGACACAGCATCCACCGATGGCAGAGTTTGCTTATAACAACAGTTATCAAGCAAGCATCAAGATGGCGCCATTCGAGGCACTTTATGGACGGATGTGTAGATCGCCACTTCGTTGGAGTGAAGTTGGCGAGAGATTGGCTTTAGGCCCCGATGTGCTCCAGGAAGCAGAGGACAAGGTTCGCATTGCTATGGAGCGACTGTTGACAGCCCAGAGTAGACAAAAGAGTTATGCTGATAAGCGTCGACGAGACTTGGAGTTTCTGATAGGAGTTCACGTCTTCTTGAAAGTCTCGCCAACCAGAGGGATTAGGAGATTTGGAATCCGGGGCAAGTTGAGCCCCCGATTCATTGGACCGTATGAGGTTTTGGAGCGTGTAGGCCCGGTAGCGTATAGACTTGCTCTACCGCCGAACCTATCGGGTGTACACAACATTTTCCATGTATCGGTCCTTCGGAAGTACATCCATGATCCGGCTCACGTGTTGGACGCTACGCCTGGGGAGCTGAAGGATGATTTGAGCTTCGAGGAGCAGCCGTTGAGGATTTTGGCTCGCAAGGTGAAAAGATTGCGGAACCGGGAAATCCCCTACGTAAAGGTGCTTCGGAGCAACCACGACAAGCGCGAGGCCACTTGGGAGCTGGAGAGCGCACTGAGGGAGCGCTATCCCCATCTTTTTCAGATGGATGCTTGAGGTACTTTGTTTTTGAGTTTTGCGGACGAAACTCCTTTTTAGGAGGGGTGAATGTAACACACTGGACCTTTGCAAATTGCGAGGTTCGAGTGGTTGGTTGTGTGCTCAGCAATTCCAGACTTTCTCGTCGGTCGTTGACAGTGTTCCGACCTATGGTTCGAATCCCGAGAATTGTGGTTTAAAGCCTTGCACCAAAATCCGAAAAATCAGATTTTTGTTAGCTCTCGGATAACCTTCAAAGGGTTGTGTACCAGTACGGGGTGATGGCTGTACTGGTACAGCCATCAACATTGGCAGCTTCCCAGCCAATTCGAGGCTCGGGTTTGGCTATTTCGTGGGATGTGTACCAGTACGTGGGCCCGTGTACTAGTACGCAGAGACAGATTTTGAGCAGTTTGAACTGCAGGGGGTTTTTCGCGATTGTGGCACCCTTATATCAGCACCCACGCCCCTAGGGCTCTCCCCTGAGCTGAGAAGAGTGGAGAACCAAGTAAGGGAGCTCCCCACACCATCTCTTTGGATTTGATCTCCATTTTTGCATGGTTTTTGATGGATTTTCCCTCTCTTTTGCCCTTTGGTGCCATTTCCACCATGGATGAAGCTTGAAGCTTGGATTTGAGGCTTGGTTGAGGGAGGATCTTGGTTGATAGAGGACTTTGAACCTTGGTTGAAGCTTCTAAGAGGTTAGTAACCTCTTCTCTCCCTCTAGATTTGGTTTTTGAGAGTTTTCCTTAGATGAAACCCTAGATTGTGAACTTAGGGTTTGTTTTGGGCATTTTGAATCTAGGGCTTTTGGAGATAGATTCTTTGGTTTAGAACCTTCCTTGGGCTTGGATTGGAAGGGTTCTAGCTCTCTTTTGGAGCTTTGGAAGAGATTTTTCTCTTGAGGTGAGTTTTGGCCCTTTTGCATCTAGGTTAATGATTGAGCTTTTTGCTCTTCGTTTCATATGGGTAACCCCATTTTTTATGTTCCTAGGGTGCTAGGAAGCTAGTGGATACCTCCGTTCGGCGAAACGAAAGTTTCGATTTTGGTTGGTTTGACCTAGCCTATATTATGAGAAATTCTCATAACTCATGGTTTATGCTTCGTTAAGTGATTATTCATGCATTTCCATGCTAGATACATTTATTGTGAATTTTAGGATGCTTAACATATCTATGTTATGTATGATGAAATTTCGAACCTCTATATAGTAGAGAATCAGCATATGGAACTTGTACATGTTTTGGCATCCTGTGGAGACTTGGTATCATGATTTCTATTGTGACATTGAGCATTACTTACATGCATTTAAACCTATGCCTATTTGAGCCTCAATGTAACTTTGGAGCTATTATGGGGTTTGGAAAATGGTATTACTTGAGAACTTTTGGGCCAATGTCATCAAGGGGCATTGGGCTCGGGACATGATAAACCTAGTATTAATGTCATACTTGAATCATAGATCGTAAAATGGACTTAGTGGTTAACATGCTTAGGTGTCATAAAGAGGCACCAAGCAAGGTAAATGTTGAAACTTCACATTGTGACTTAAACTAGATCTTCGGGATGCTAGTGACTATACCATGTTAGAGACATGAAGATTGGATACTTGAGACTTGGACTATGCTTGCTTGCCATCTGTGCTCATTCGCACATGCTTGTGAGGGTCGCTCCTTACAAGCCGGCACTCCGGAGTTAGCCTACGTGACCTATGTTCGCTCGTGCAGTATTGAGAAGCCTACGGGGTCGAGTGGGATAGACACATTCCAAGAGTAGGGATGTTGGGCTACCACAGGCACTTAGGCGGCACAAGCTGGACTACCTTTGGTAGGTCCTTAATTGGAAATGGAAATCGACACGGTGTTGAGAATGAATGATCACTGCTAGATAGACTTAGTAGTTGGATTACTTTGACATGCTCACGACATAGCTTTGGGACATTGGGTATACTTGCTTGTTTCATTTATTGCATTGTAGTATACTTGGTTGCTTGATAAAGCTCATACCCTATGTATTGACATACTGCATCGAGATGCTTACTTGTCGATTATGATTGGAGCTTAATAGTCATGCTTTGGACATACTTATTATGATAGAGTAGATGTTCTATACTTTGACATCATACTTACTTGAGACATAGTAGTATAGCATTTCATTTATGCTCTCTTTCAGCAGTTCTTATACTCGCTCTTTATTGCTTATTAGTATTGTCGTTACTTACCCTTTTCTTTCGGGCCCTAGTGGTGCATAGAGCTGAGGTTAGTAATTGCCCACTGGGAACTATAAATTATAGTTCTCACGCCCTCCGTTTTATGTTTTCTTTCAGAGCCTTCCTCGCCGGGAGAGGCTAGGGACCGCGGGAAGGGAGTTGCTTCGAGCTAGCTTCCTTCGAGAACGATTGGATAGGTGGTCTACCTCACGTTACTTTATTTTATAAGAGGTTGAGAGTTTACCCATGTACTAGAGTCCACCATTTTGTACCTTTTGAGATAGATATTGTACTACTTTATGTCTTACTTTTACTATTTTTGTTATGTTTCCTTTACTCTGGTTATGGATGATAGAACTTTTCCCGCTCTAATATCATTAGTTGTCTTTTACACTTTTTGTTCTATCTCTTACTTTATTTCCGCTGTTGTTGTAGACGCCTTATATGTGTAGACATATGGCGGGTCTGGGCACGCTACCGGGAGGGCCTCCGCCGGTCCCAGGGCGTGATAGCCTCGACCCTGCTCAACACGAAACATAAGAACCACATCACAAAGATTACTAAAAGTCCAATATCCACAAAATACTCAATTGTACTAAATTGCAACTTAAATCCCTGTTTTGGGATCACGTTAGATACCTCAAGTTAAGTATCCAAAAGCTCTCACCAATCAGCTGAAAACGATCCAAGGGTCGATCGCAACCCTGTTGTGAGCAAACATTAAACGGCGTCACAACGCTCGTATACTAGTTCCTATAGCCGAAACCATGCGAATTCAGTTTTCTAACTGAAATTTCAGCTTACCTCTGGTTGGAACACCCTGTAAACAAGTTCCCCAGGTCACCAATTTAGTTCAACTTGGTTCAAAACCCTGCTGCGAAGACACAAGTTCCAAACTGCATCAATAACTCGACTAACTTCGTATAGTTCCGAATTAGCTTCATAAATAATTAATTATCTTAGTCCAGCTTTAAAGCAACTTTTACTGAGCTAGAGTGGTTAATTCACAGTCCAAATAACTCCTCTTTACTGCTGAAAACATCCTCGAATTAAGTTGGAAGCAGTGAAACCAAAACGCAGCAAATTCCAATGCTAAATCACAAACTAGAGAGAAAATTGAGCTAATTCCTTTTCGAAAGCTGAGATTCAGCTTCTCTGGTACTAACCTTTCCTCCCCATGTGCTGAAAGCGTCCCTTGAGTACCAAAACAGCGAGCGTCGGCTGGAGCGCGAAATCGACTCGAATCAGCGGCTTTTACGTAGAGAGAGAGAAAAACCCTAGAGAGAGAGAGAGAGAAGGTGAAAGAAGCTTTCTTTGAGCCTAGCAACCTCCACTGAGCCTCCAGAGTCGTGCTGGATTCAAATAGATGAGAACAAGAGGTGAAATAACCAAATTAGCCCTGCTGCCACTTTTCTGCCATTGTGTACCGGTACACATTGATGGCTGTACCGGTACACAATGCAGAAAACCTTGATTTTCGCTAAAGCAATGCACTTTCATGCTTTTACCCTTTCAATCATTCTCTAACTTGTACAAAAACTTGTCCAAGCCCTTTAGAACATGTAGGATAGTTTCACATATCATTCCACACACTCGAACTCTGCAAATTGCAAAAGTTCAGTGTATTACATTCAACCCTTCTAAAAAGAAGTTTCGTCCGCGAAACTTATAAATACTTACCTCAAAATTCCGTTGAGAAAAGATAGGGATAGTGCTCTTGCATTACACTTTCTAGTTCCCAAGTGGCTTCCCGTTCATCGTGATTGCTCCAGAGAATCTTCACGTAAGGTATCTCGCGGTTTCGAAGCCGTTTCACTTCACGAGTAAGGATTCTCACAGGATGTTCCTCAAAACTCAAATCTTCTCGTAAATCCACTGGAGTACTCTCAAGTATGTGGGTTGGATCAAAAACATACTTTCAAAGTGTGGATACATGAAATACATTGTGCACTCCCGATAAGTTTGGCTGCAAAGCAAGCCGATACACCACGGGGCTTACCCGTTCTAACACCTCGTAGGGTCCAATAAATCGAGGGCTCAGCTTTCCTCGAATGCCAAATCGCTTAACTCCTTTCGTCGGTGAAACCTTTAGGAATACATGATCGCCAACTTGAAATTCCAATTCTCGTCGACGTTTATCCGCGTAGCTCTTTTGTCGACTTTGAGCTGTTAGCAGACATTCTCGTGCAAGTCGAACTTTAGCTTTAGCTTCTTGCAGTACATCAGGACCTAAGACTAATTTTTCACCCACTTCACTCCAATGAAGTGGTGATCTGCACTTCCTACCATAAAGGGCTTCAAACGGTGCCATTTGAATACTGGCTTGATAACTATTGTTGTAAGCAAATTCAGCCATCGGTAGGAACTGTGGCCAATTGCCCTGGTAAACAATCACAAAGGCCCGCAACATATCCTCAAGGGTCTGGATGGTACGCTCGGACTGCCCGTCACTTTGGGGGTGGAAAGCAGTACTGAAATCCAATCGGGTACCCAAAGTCTCCTGTAAACTCCTCCAGAAATGTGAAACGAATCGAGTGTCTCGATCTGAAACAATAGAGGCAGGTACTCCATGTAATCGCACAATTTCATCAAGGTACACTTGGGCGAGTCTCTCCGCCGACCAAACTGTATGCATCGGAATAAAGTGAGCAGATTTGGTCAATCTATCCACAATTACCCAAATGGCATCGTGACCCGCCTGTGAGCGAGGTAATCCAACAATATAAATCTATAGTAATCCTCTCCCACTTCCACACTGGTATGGGTAAACTCTTTAGTTTTTCCGCAGGAAGTCGATGTTCAGCTTTAACCTGTTGACAGGTTAAGCACTTAGCCACAAAATCTACGACTTCTTTTTTCATTCCAGGCCACCAGTAGGTTGACTTCAGATCTTTATACATTTTCGTACTCCCAGGATGCAAAGTATACGGCGCCCGATGTGATTCTTTTAAAATGTCTTCTTTAATATCAGCGTCTGCTGGTGCGCAAAGTCTATCACCAAATTTTAATAGTCCCTGATCATCCACTTGAAAGTCACCAACATAATCAACAGTGATTTTTGCTCGAATCCCTTGTAGAACTTCATCTTGAGCTTGCTTTTCTTTAATTCGATCGATCAGGGTAGGTTGTACCACCAATGACATAAGTCGCCAAGGCGTGTCAGAAGTTACAACTTCAAACTTCAACTGTTCTATTTCTTTTGCCAACAATGGTTGCATAGTTATCGACATCGACAAATTTTCTGTCGATTTTTGACTTAAAGCATCTGCTACAACATTAGCTTTTCCTGGATGATAAAAGATAGTCAAATCATAATCCTTGAGCAAGTCCAACCATCTATATTGTCTTAAGTTTAATTCCTTTTGAGTAAACAGATACTTTAAGCTTTTATGATCGGTGTAAACCTCGCAACCCTCGCCGTAGAGGTAGTGGCGCCAAAGCTTCAAAGCAAAGACAACAGCAGCCAGCTCTAGATCATGTCTAGGGTAGTTCGTTTCATAATTCTTTAATTGGCGAGATGCATAAGCAATTACTCTGCTATTTTGCATTAGAACACACCCTAATCTATTCAGCGACGCATCGCTGTAAATCACATAATGCACTCTAGGAACAGGTAGTGCCAGAATCGGGGCGGTGGTCAACCGTTCTTTCAGCTCCTGAAAGCTTCTTTCGCAGGCTTCGTTCCAAAGAAACTTAGCTCCTTTATGTGTGAGTCGAGTGAGAGGCGTAGACATTTTCGCAAATCCTTCTATAAATCTTCGGTAGTATCCCGCCAAACTAAGAAAACTCTGAATCTCTATAACATTTGTCGGCCTGGGCCAATCTTTAATCGCTTCAATCTTCTTTCGATCCACAGCTATCCCAGCTTCTGAAATGACATGTCCCAAAAATGCTACTTCTCGAAGCCAAAATTCGCATTTCTTTAATTTTGCAAATAGTTTCTTTTCTCGAAGTACTTGTAACACCACTCTTAAATGGTTTTCATGCTCCTCATCACTTCGAGAATATATCAAGATATCGTCGATAAACACGACCACAAACCTGTCCAAATAGGGCTTAAAGACATGATTCATTAAATCCATAAAGGCTGCTCGGGCATTTGTCAGTCCAAATGGCATAACTGTAAATTCATAATGCCCATACCGTATCCTAAAAGCGGTCTTGGAGACATCTTCAGGCTTGATCTTAAGCTGATGATAATCTGATTGCAAATCAATCTTAGAATATACTTTCGATCCTTGCAGTTGATCGAATAAGTCATCGATTCTGGGTAATAGATATTTATTCTTGATTGTGACTTTGTTGATTTCTCGATAATCCACACACAATCGAAGGGATCCATCTTTCTTTTTGACAAACAATACCGGGGCTACTCAAGGAGATACACTCGGTCGAATGAAACCTTTATCCAATAAATCTTGCAATTGTGCCTTCAGCTCTTTCAACTCAGCAGGTGCCATCCTATAGGGTGCTTTCGAGATAGGGGTAGTCCCAGGGACAAGATCTATCACAAACTCAACCTCCCTATCAGGTTGCACGCCCGGCAACTCAGCTGGAAACACATCCCCAAATTCTCGCACAACTGGGATGTCTTCGATCTTGACGGCTTGTAACACACTGGACCTTTGCAAATTGCGAGGTTCGAGTGTTTGATTTGTGTGTCGAGCTTTTCCAGACTTTCTGGTAGGTCGTTGACAGTGTTCCGACCTATGGTTCGAGTCCCGAGAATTGTGGTTTAAAGCTGTGTACCAAAATCCAAAAAGTTGAATTTTTGGTCAGCTCTCGGGTAGCCTTCAGCAGGCTGCGTACCGGTACGGGTTCGCTTGCTGTACCGGTACGTGGTCGATTGCTGTACCGGTACGTGGTTGTGTACCGGTACACAGACCATTTTCCCAGCAAACCCGAGGCTCGGGTTTGGCTTTTCGTGGGTGGTGTACCGGTACACAAACCCGTGTACCGGTACACAGTGCAGAGTGGGCTGTTTTCGTGGAGGGGTGTTTTTGCAATTGTTGCAACCTCTTTATAAACAACCCCAGCCCCTTTGAGAGCAGCGGTAGTTGCTTCTCTGTTCCTTTAGTTGGCGAGAGGCATACAGGCGATTCACCTTGCCATCCTGCAGTCAATACACATTCCCAAACCAGGTTAAGTGAAGCATTCCTATAAACCACAATACCGCTCAGCTACTGGATAGCGTCAAGATTAGAGGCAGTGTCAATCTGCTTCAAGTCTGCGAGCTTCGCTCGCCGATACATTCCAAATTGAACTTAAACCTTTATAGCGTAGCCTGTGAGGGGAGTAGACAGTTTAGCAACCCTCTACAAATCTCGGGTGAACGGCCATCCAAGGAAGCTCCGGATCTCCGTGACGGCTCGTCCTCGGCAATCCTTGATTGTTCTATCTTCTTGGGATCCAGCTGCTTATTACCTCATCCTAAATCAAGGTGTCCAAGGGAGGTACCTCTCAGAGCAAAAAAATTACATTTCTTCAACTTGGCATTAAAGCTCCTTTTCCCGAGTACTTGGTAACCCTCAAGATGTTCCTCGCTGATCTGCATCGACTCCGAGAGTAGACTCAAAATGTCGAGATGATAACCACGCGAACCTGTCTAGATAAGGCTTTGAAACGGTTCATCGAGATCATAAAAGTGCGGCGATTAGTAAGCCAAACGGCTAACTTGACTCATTAATGTCACATACCGTGTCTAAAAGATGTCTTTTTTCGAATACGATCTCGGCTTAACTCTTCAACTAGGTGGCTATCCGACTGCAAGTCGATCTTGATATCACTACATGATCCCTGAAGCTGCATCAAACAAGTCGATCGATCCTTGCAACGGATACTTGTTCGTTGATCAGTGACTTATAAGTTCACGATAATCCACACAGAGGCGAAGTGATCCGTCTTTCTTCTGATACGCAACAATACTGGGTGTCCCCAGGTGAGAAACTCATCGGAATGATGAGCCTTTGTTCTAACAATCTGCATACTCGTGCCTCAGCTCCCTCAGCTCTGCGGGTGCCTCCGTAATTAGCGGTGCCTTTGAGATTGAGGTAGTCCAGGACGAGATCTACACAATCAATCTCGCCTATCAGGGGCATACCCGGTAGGCTCCGCGGAAACACAATCCTGGAACTCCCGCAGCCACCGGGATATCCTCATATTCTAGGCGGTGTCATCTTCGCCCTCAGCACGACACAGCCAAATAGGCCTACACGAACCTCTGCTGTCAGTGCCTAGCTCGAGGCGAGGCTGCTCGGTCATCGCCATAACAGAACTCCAGAATCCTAGCTAATTAACCACTTCCATGTCTGCCCCGCGTCTCTAAAAGTAACCGTAGCGATTTTACAATCGATCGTGGTCATAATTACTTTGTCAACCAATTCATGTCCAAGGACCACATCAGAAGTCCCCCAGCTTGCCGCAAGTTAGCAAATTCTATAGGCATGATCCAATCTCCTTACACTCGATAGAGCCGACTTAGGGCTAAACTCTTAATATGCCAATGTTGTCGGTTCACTAAATGTCCAGTATGCAACAAAGAACCAAGGTGATGTCATGCAACTCCTTGCCGCCTAGGCAAACAGGCGATCTATAAATGATTTGCGATCCACCGTTATCAAATAAGCGACGAACTCTAATGCCATCAAGTAAATGATACTGCAACCACATCTCGGCTCATGCGCCTCCAATCGGTCTGCAGCGGCGTACATACGACCCACCGGAGGCCTGCATCGAGATTCCCTCGCTTGGCGTCTGGACGGGGGCGCCCAGGCTCGGTACTGTGTCGACGGAGTCCCGTCTGTATGGTGGGAGCGGTTGCGATAGTCGACAGCGAATGCAGGTGTGAAGAATCCTCTGCGGACACTCGGTCGCACCACACCGTGACCTCCTGGCCACACTGGAAGCACTGGCCGCCCGCTGTGGACACTGCGGGGGTAATGGACCACCGAATCACACACGGGGAAGGCCGGCGCGATCGGATCCTCCTCGATGCGCATATGGAGCGCAGCCCACGCCTGCTGGCTCCTGGATGCTTCGGCGCTCCTACAGTTGATTCTGGTCGCACCCTCGCGCAGGCTTTGCATTACCCTTTGTCCTCGCATCTCGCTGCTCCTGGACCTCTGTCCGCCGCCGCTCTCCAGATGAAGCGCGGGTCCACCACCTAGCCGGTAGGTTTGGAGTTAGAGGATGCTACGAACCGATAAGATGACCGGTCTAAACACTCGCGTCGAGAGTGCGCGGCTTGTCCTTCGTTCGTCCCGCAGCGATAGGCACGCAATGCGAAGCCGAGAAAATCCCTTCTCGTACTCCGCTACAGTCTGTCGCCCTGCGCAAGTAGCGCAGTCCTGGTATTCTTCCTGCTTGACGGGGTCGGAAGAGTGCGCAGAAAGAAGGCTCCTTGAACTACGTCCAAGTGATAGATGCAAGCAGTGCCTGGGTGCTCCTGAAGGTCAACACAGCGGTAGGTCTCGCGTCAAGTGGTGAGTGCGAGCCAAAACTCGGATCCCTACTCCTCACGAAGTGTCGCGCAAGAGCTTCTCCTATGCTATCAACCACTTCTCCCGATCCAGTGGTCGACTTTTCGCCAGTCGAGACTCGGGCTGCACCTCCTAAATTCGTTGCGCTGCACATCCAGTCTAATCTCGCTCCGCGCCCTCAACCAATAGTAGGGAAAAGCTGCTCAACGGTGGGCCTCTGCACGGCCGGTGCTACCAAACCTCTCCTGGCGGTACAGGCCGCAGGCGCCGCACGCGTAGAACCGGACGCGGGGGACGGCCTCTCGCGCTGCACGTCCACAACTGGTGCTGCGGTTCTGTAGGGTCCCTGCTTCCCTGAAGTGCTAGCCTGCTTGCCAGAAGTAATCTCCAGGCGCTCATCCGCGCCTCTGTCGGCCGCCGCTCGTTCTGCGTGTCGAGCCGCTCCGTCTGCGAGTGACACCTAGGTCCGGGGTGAGGGCTGCAAGCTGGCCCACTCAACCAGGACCCGCTGATCGGAGGTAGCGGAGGTCTCCAACCTCCTCGAAATTGCCGCTATTGTCCCCCGGGAGATTGGGAGAGTAATCGGCATGGTGCTACAAACATAAAAAGCGCAAGTTTTAGAATCTCACGCTATCGAATCCACTCAAAAGACAAACCACAAATCCATGCGAAAGTAAAGATAGATGGTCCGTCACTACTAACTCTCATGTTACTTGTCGGCAGCAACGTTAACACTGCCGCGAAGTTAGTGTGTATACACTTCAATTTAACTCACTTTCATAGATTATTCAAGATACCCAATCTAGATACTTTCGCTGACAATCGAATAGATCCCGTCTTCACGAGCCTATTTCCTATAGTCCAACCAAGGCCTAAGGATATACTACGGTCCCCTAGACTCGAACCCTATGCTCTGATACCAAATTAATCTGTCACGCCCCGGGACCCAGGGGTAGCCCGCCGGCGCTGCCCGACCCGCCATATGTTAAAATAATAAGGCGATCTAAAATACAATAATAAAAGCAGTTAGTTAAAGAGATACCTAGGGAGTATCAGAGCAGATTAATGATCGACAGGCTACAACAAGAGGTAGGAGTTAAAACAGTAATCCACTAAATGAAACATAGAGTAAGAACGTAAGAAATCCAAATACAAGAGTTAAAGTAGGTACATAGACGTGTCTACTATACATGATACAAAATCTCTCACTCTACCCTCAACTACAAAAAGAAAGAGTAAAACCACCTAGGCAAGAGTACGCTCCTCGCTATGCTAGCTAAGCGATCCCCTTTTGCCGCGTCCGTCTCGCCCGGGCCGAAGGTCTGAAAAGTAAACCACAAACGGGCGGCTGAGAACTATTAAAAATAGTTCCAAGTTGGGCTTACTGACTTCAGTAATGCCCACAAGGCCCAAGAGATTACAGAAATGTCAGTGACTATAAAAGTAGAAAGGTGGCAGGTGAAGCTAAATGCTAACCTACTACGGACATATATCTCTACTTAGATGAATAGTAAGTATGAAAGCAACTTTTATTTTGCGCCATGAAGCAAAGTCTCCAACTAGTCTAATGTTAATCACCTGCGAAATAGCCAAGTGCCGTTGTTTTACTATTTCTAGTCAAGTCCAAATATACTCTAAGGCATCCTCTATCCTAACATGTCATAAGTGATATATAAAGTGAATCGGAAGAGACCCACACGAAGGTGGTCTATGGCCTGAGCCCACCGTAGGCTGTCGGCCGGATGCCGAGCCTATAGGCACCACGTGGTAGTCATCTCCCCACCTAGGAATGAGCCTGGCACGGCAATCCACTTCGTGCGCAATCCCGCACGGCGGATAGTATCGCAGGGATGGCATCTACGGATGCCAGGCTTTGTAGGGAGCGACCTCCAAGCTGTGCGAATGAGCACAATGGTCAAGTAGCTCAAACGATCTGTCGCAAGTACAAGTCTCATGTTAAGTAAAATGGATATGTGCTCAGGTATCTCAATGCGTATCCCTATGTCATATGTCTCTAACAGGATCTATAGCATATAGTGTAGTGGCCTATCAATATGTCTCTAGTTATTGCAGTCTTCTTAGTTTACTAGTTTCAGTGCCCTTTATAAACTCTTGCTCTCTATGTCGAAAAACATGCAACTATGTTCAAAGCACATATTCCAAGTATTAATCTCATTAGAGATGTATTTTTCACTTGCGCAAATAATACGCTCTCCCGTTATGCATTGCATGTCTACTAATATAGCTCTACTTATATATGTGAAATTTATATAAACATAAGCATGCATTTTAAGTGCTCTAAATTTTCATATAAATCCATTATAGCATAGAAATGGGACTTAAAATAATTTACAACGAGTAGAAGAGCATGGGCCCATTTTGCCATTTTCACGAAGCCAAACCCACGATGCACGAAATCCTCGTGCGCTTACCAACGAGGGTGTCTCAGTCTCCTAGTTACCCTAAAAGGCTATAGAAACTGTGTATTTAATCCGAATATGAACGACATAAGCTCACATCTTTAAGCTTTCTCTCAAGCTAGGTTTTAGGAAAAAACTCACCGATTTGCGAAGGAAGCTCTCTCTGATATCCAAATGGGAGTTAGGTCCTTCCAATCCAACCCTAACAAGGGTTCTAACATCAATTTGATACAAATAGCCTCAAAATGAAAATCCCCAAAGTCTAAAACCCTAAAATGCAAATCTGAGGGTGGATCTAGAAAATCGCACAAAATTCGAATCTTAAAGGAGGAGAAATTGATACTAAACCTCTTTAGAAGCTCCAAAGCGCTCCAAAAGTCCTCTAGGGTTGAAGGTTGATCTCCAAAGAAGCTCCAACCAAGATCTGGCAAGCTTCTCAATGGTGGAAACCCACCAAAGCAAAGAGAGGAGAAAAGAAGTTCAAAACCACAAAAAAAACCATCAAAAATGGAGAAGATCCAAAGAGGAAGCTGCACCTTGTCTCTCAGTTTAGGCTCAAGAGGA